>NW_026968521.1:0-88081 GCF_028390025.1 Pseudophryne corroboree | reverse complement strand
TCCCTAAGCCCCGGACCTGGTCGATTTTGGTCAAAATGAAAATTTCAAAAGTGCCCCAATTTCTGCTTTAAACTTTAGGTACTATCCCAAAATGTATCACTGAGGTGACAGAAGTTGATTTCGGAGCATCATTTTTGAACAGGAGCTTCAACCGTTTTGTGGCATATGAGAAATTCCTAAGCCCCGGACCTGTCGATTTTGGTCAAAAATGAAAATTTCAAAAGTACCCCAATTTCTGCTTTAAACTTTAGGTACTATCCCAAAATGTATCACTGAGGTGACAGAAGTTGATTTCGGAGCATCATTTTTGAACAGGAGCTTCAACCGTTTTGTGGCATATGAGAAATTCCCTAAGCCCCGAACCTGTCGATTTTGGTCAAAAATGAAAATTTCAAAAGTGCCCCAGTTTCTGCTTTAAACTTTAGGTACTATCCCAAAATGTATCACTGAGGTGACAGAAGTTGATTCGGAGCATCATTTTTGAACAGGAGCTTCAACTGTTTTGTGGCATATGAGAAATTCCCTAAGCCCCGGACCTGTCGATTTTGGTCAAAAATGAAAATTTCAAAAGTGCCCCAATTTCTGCTTTAAACTTTAGGTACTATCCCAAAATGTATCACTGAGGTGACAGAAGTTGATTTCGGAGCATCATTTTTGAACAGGAGCTTCTACCGTTTTGTGGCATATGAGAAATTCCCTAAGCCCCGGACCTGTCGATTTTGGTCAAAATGAAAATTTCAAAAGTGCCCCAATTTCTGCTTTAAACTTTAGGTACTATCCCAAAATGTATCACTGAGGTGACAGAAGTTGATTTCGGAGCATCATTTTTGAACAGGAGCTTCAACCGTTTTGTGGCATATGAGAAATTCCCTAAGCCCTGAACCTGTCGATTTTGGTCAAAAATGAAAATTTCAAAAGTGCCCCAGTTTCTGCTTTAAACTTTAGGTACTATCCCAAAATGTATCACTGAGGTGACAGAAGTTGATTTCGGAGCATCATTTTTGAACAGGAGCTTCTACCGTTTTGTGGCATATGAGAAATTCCCTAAGCCCCGGACCTGTCGATTTTGGTCAAAAATGAAAATTTCAAAAGTGCCCAGTTTCTGCTTTAAACTTTAGGTACTATCCCAAAATGTATCACTGAGGTGACAGAAGTTGATTTCGGAGCATCATTTTTGAACAGGAGCTTCAACCGTTTTGTGGCATATGAGAAATTCCCTAAGCCCCGGACCTGTCGATTTTGGTCAAAAATGAAAATTTCAAAAGTGCCCCAATTTCTGCTTTAAACTTTAGGTACTATCCCAAAATGTATCACTGAGGTGACAGAAGTTGATTTCGGAGCATCATTTTTGAACAGGAGCTTCAACCGTTTTGTGGCATATGAGAAATTCCCTAAGCCCCGGACCTGTCGATTTTGGTCAAAAATGAAAATTTCAAAAGTGCCCCAGTTTCTGCTTTAAACTTTAGGTACTATCCCAAAATGTATCACTGAGGTGACAGAAGTTGATTTCGGAGCATCATTTTTGAACAGGAGCTTCTACCGTTTTGTGGCATATGAGAAATTCCCTAAGCCCCGACCTGTCGATTTTGGTCAAAAATGAAAATTTCAAAAGTGCCCCAGTTTCTGCTTTAAACTTTAGGTACTATCCCCAAAATGTATCACTGAGGTGACAGAAGTTGATTTCGGAGCATCATTTTTGAACAGGAGCTTCAACCGTTTTGTGGCATATGAGAAATTCCCTAAGCCCCGGACCTGTCGATTTTGGTCAAAAATGAAAATTTCAAAGTGCCCCAATTTCTGCTTTAAACTTTAGGTACTATCCCAAAATGTATCACTGAGGTGACAGAAGTTGATTTCGGAGCATCATTTTTGAACAGGAGCTTCAACCGTTTGTGGCATATGAGAAATTCCCTAAGCCCCGGACCTGTCGATTTTGGTCAAAAATGAAAATTTCAAAGTGCCCCAGTTTCTGCTTTAAACTTTAGGTACTATCCCAAAATGTATCACTGAGGTGACAGAAGTTGATTTCGGAGCATCATTTTTGAACAGGAGCTTCAACCGTTTTTGTGGCATATGAGAAATTCCCTAAGCCCCGGACCTGTCGATTTTGGTCAAAATGAAAATTTCAAAAGTGCCCCAGTTTCTGCTTTAAACTTAGGTACTATCCCAAAATGTATCACTGAGGTGACAGAAGTTGATTTCGGAGCATCATTTTTGAACAGGAGCTTCTACCGTTTTGTGGCATATGAGAAATTCCCTAAGCCCCAGACCTGTCGATTTTGGTCAAAAATGAAAATGTCAAAAGTGCCCCAATTTCTGCTTTAAACTTTAGGTACTATCCCAAAATGTATCACTGAGGTGACAGAAGTTGATTTCGGAGCATCATTTTGAACAGGAGCTTCAACCGTTTTGTGGCATATGAGAAATTCCCTAAGCCCCGGACCTGTCGATTTTGGTCAAAAATGAAAATTTCAAAAGTGCCCCAATTTCTGCTTTAAACTTTAGGTACTATCCCAAAATGTATCACTAAGGTGACAGAAGTTGATTTCGGAGCATCATTTTTGAACAGGAGCTTCAACCGTTTTGTGGCATATGAGAAATTCCCTAAGCCCCGGACCTGTCGATTTTGGTCTAAAATGAAAATTTAAAAAGTGCCCCAGTTTCTGCTTTAAACTTTAGGTACTATCCCAAAATGTATCACTGAGGTGACAGAAGTTGATTTCGGAGCATCATTTTTGAACAGGAGCTTCTACCGTTTTGTGGCATATGAGAAATTCCCTAAGCCCCGACCTGTCGATTTTGGTCAAAAATGAAAATTTCAAAAGTGCCCCAGTTTCTGCTTTAAACTTTAGGTACTATCCCAAAATGTATCACTGAGGTGACAGAAGTTGATTTCGGAGCATCATTTTTGAACAGGAGCTTCAACCATTTTGTGGCATATGAGAAATTCCCTAAGCCCCGGACCTGTCGATTTTGGTCAAAAATGAAAATTTCAAAAGTGCCCCAGTTTCTGCTTTAAACTTTTGGTACTATCCCAAAATGTATCACTGAGGTGACAGAAGTTGATTTCGGAGCATCATTTTTGAACAGGAGCTTCTACCGTTTTGTGGCATATGAGAAATTCCCTAAGCCCCGGACCTGTCGATTTTGGTCAAAAATGAAAATTTCAAAAGTGCCCCAATTTCTGCTTTAAACTTTAGGTACTATCCCAAAATGTATCACTGAGGTGACAGAAGTTGATTTCGGAGCATCATTTTTGAACAGGAGCTTCAACCGTTTTGTGGCATATGAGAAATTCCCTAAGCCCCGGACCTGTCGATTTTGGTCAAAAATGAAAATTTCAAAAGTGCCCCAATTTCTGCTTTAAACTTTAGGTACTATCCCAAAATGTATCACTGAGGTGACAGAAGTTGATTTCGGAGCATCATTTTGAACAGGAGCTTCTACCGTTTTGTGGCATATGAGAAATTCCCTAAGCCCCGGACCTGTCGATTTTGGTCAAAAATGAAAATTTCAAAAGTGCCCCAATTTCTGCTTTAAACTTTAGGTACTATCCCAAAATGTATCACTGAGGTGACAGAAGTTGATTTCGGAGCATCGTTTTTGAACAGGAGCTTCAACCGTTTTGTGGCATATGAGAAATTCCCTAAGCCCCGGACCTGTCGATTTTGGTCAAAAATGAAAATTCAAAAGTGCCCCAGTTTCTGCTTTAAACTTTAGGTACTATCCAAAATGTATCACTGAGGTGACAGAAGTTGATTTCGGAGCATCATTTTTGAACAGGAGCTTCTACCGTTTTGTGGCATATGAGAAATTCCCTAAGCCCCGGACCTGTCGATTTGGTCAAAAATGAAAATTTCAAAAGTGCCCCAGTTTCTGCTTTAAACTTTAGGTACTATCCCAAAATGTATCACTGAGGTGACAGAAGTTGATTTCGGAGCATCATTTTTGAACAGGAGCTTCAACCGTTTTGTGCATATGAGAAATTCCCTAAGCCCCGGACCTGTCGATTTTGGTCAAAAATGAACATTTCAAAAGTGCCCCAATTTCTGCTTTAAACTTTAGGTACTATCCCAAAATGTATCACTGAGGTGACAGAAGTTGATTTCGGAGCATCATTTTGAACAGGAGCTTCAACCGTTTTGTGGCATATGAGAAATTCCCTAAGCCCCGGACCTGTCGATTTTGGTCAAAAATGAAAATTTCAAAAGTGCCCCAATTTCTGCTTTAAACTTTAGGTACTATCCCAAAATGTATCACTGAGGTGACAGAAGTTGATTTCGGAGCATCATTTTTGAACAGGAGCTTCTACCGTTTTGTGGCATATGAGAAATTCCCTAAGCCCCGGACCTGTCGATTTTGGTCAAAAATGAAAATTTCAAAAGTGCCCCAATTTCTGCTTTAAACTTTAGGTACTATCCAAAATGTATCACTGAGGTGACAGAAGTTGATTTCGGAGCATAATTTTTTAACAGGAGCTTCAACCGTTTTGTGGCATATGAGAAATTCCCTAAGCCCCGACCTGTCGATTTTGGTCAAAAATGAAAATTTCAAAAGTGCCCCAATTTCTGCTTTAAACTTTAGGTACTATCCCAAAATGTATCACTGAGGTGACAGAAGTTGATTTCGGAGCATCATTTTTGAACAGGAGCTTCTACCGTTTTGTGGCATATGAGAAATTCCCTAAGCCCCGGACCTGTCGATTTTGGTCAAAATGAAAATTTCAAAAGTGCCCCAATTTCTGCTTTAAACTTTAGGTACTATCCCAAAATGTATCACTGAGGTGACAGAAGTTAATTTCGGAGCATCATTTTTGAACAGGAGCTTCAACCGTTTTTGTGGCATATGAGAAATTCCCTAAGCCCCGGACCTGTCGATTTTGGTCAAAAATGAAAATTTCAAAGTTCCCCAATTTCTGCTTTAAACTTTAGGTACTATCCCAAAATGTATCACTGAGGTGACAGAAGTTGATTTCGGAGCATCATTTTTGAACAGGAGCTTCAACCGTTTTGTGGCATATGAGAAATTCCCTAAGCCCCGGACCTGTCGATTTTGGTCAAAAATGAAAATTTCAAAAGTGCCCCAATTTCTGCTTTAAACTTTAGGTACTATCCCAAAATGTATCACTGAGGTGACAGAAGTTGATTTCGGAGCATCATTTTTGAACAGGAGCTTCAACCGTTTTGTGGCATATGAGAAATTCCCTAAGCCCCGGACCTGTCGATTTTGGTCAAAAATGAAAATTTCAAAGTGCCCCAATTTCTGCTTTAAACTTTAGGTACTATCCCAAAATGTATCACTGAGGTGACAGAAGTTGATTTCGGAGCATCATTTTTGAACAGGAGCTTCAACCGTTTTGTGGCATATGAGAAATTCCCTAAGCCCCGGACCTGTCGATTTTGGTCAAAAATGAAAATTTCAAAAGTACCCCAATTTCTGCTTTAAACTTTAGGTACTATCCCAAAATGTATCACTGAGGTGACAGAAGTTGATTTCGGAGCATCATTTTTGAACAGGAGCTTCAACCGTTTTGTGGCATATGAGAAATTCCCTAAGCCCCGAACCTGTCGATTTTGGTCAAAAATGAAAATTTCAAAAGTGCCCCAGTTTCTGCTTTAAACTTTAGGTACTATCCCAAAATGTATCACTGAGGTGACAGAAGTTGATTTCGGAGCATCATTTTTGAACAGGAGCTTCAACTGTTTTGTGGCATATGAGAAATTCCCTAAGCCCCGGACCTGTCGATTTTGGTCAAAAATGAAAATTTCAAAAGTGCCCCAATTTCTGCTTTAAACTTTAGGTACTATCCCAAAATGTATCACTGAGGTGACAGAAGTTGATTTCGGAGCATCATTTTTGAACAGGAGCTTCAACCGTTTTGTGGCATATGAGAAATTCCCTAAGCCCCGGACCTGTCGATTTTGGTCAAAAATGAAAATTTCAAAAGTGCCCCAATTTCTGCTTTAAACTTTAGGTACTATCCCAAAATGTATCACTGAGGTGACAGAAGTTGATTTCGGAGCATCATTTTTGAACAGGAGCTTCAACCGTTTTGTGGCATATGAGAAATTCCCTAAGCCCTGAACCTGTCGATTTTGGTCAAAAATGAAAATTTCAAAAGTGCCCCAGTTTCTGCTTTAAACTTTAGGTACTATCCCAAAATGTATCACTGAGGTGACAGAAGTTGATTTCGGAGCATCATTTTTGAACAGGAGCTTCTACCGTTTTGTGGCATATGAGAAATTCCCTAAGCCCCGGACCTGTCGATTTGGTCAAAAATGAAAATTTCAAAAGTGCCCCAATTTCTGCTTTAAACTTTAGGTACTATCCCAAAATGTATCACTGAGGTGACAGAAGTTGATTTCGGAGCATCATTTTTGAACAGGAGCTTCAACCGTTTTGTGGCATATGAGAAATTCCCTAAGCCCCGGACCTGTCGATTTTGGTCAAAAATGAAAATTTCAAAAGTGCCCCAATTTCTGCTTTAAACTTTAGGTACTATCCCAAAATGTATCACTGAGGTGACAGAAGTTGATTTCGGAGCATCATTTTTGAACAGGAGCTTCTACCGTTTTGTGGCATATGAGAAATTCCCTAAGCCCCGGACCTGTCGATTTTGGTCAAAAATGAAAATGTCAAAAGTGCCCCAATTTCTGCTTTAAACTTTAGGTACTATCCCAAAATGTATCACTGAGGTGACAGAAGTTGATTTCGGAGCATCATTTTTGAACAGGAGCTTCAACCGTTTTGTGGCATATGAGAAATTCCCTAAGCCCGGACCTGTCGATTTTGGTCAAAAATGAAAATTTCAAAAGTGCCCCAATTTCTGCTTTAAACTTTAGGTACTATCCCAAAATGTATCACTGAGGTGACAGAAGTTGATTTCGGAGCATCATTTTTGAACAGGAGCTTCAACCGTTTTGTGGCATATGAGAAATTCCCTAAGCCCCGGACCTGTCGATTTTGGTCAAAAATGAAAATTTCAAAAGTACCCCAATTTCTGCTTTAAACTTTAGGTACTATCCCAAAATGTATCACTGAGGTGACAGAAGTTGATTTCGGAGCATCATTTTTGAACAGGAGCTTCAACCGTTTTGTGGCATATGAGAAATTCCCTAAGCCCCGAACCTGTCGATTTTGGTCAAAAATGAAAATTTCAAAAGTGCCCCAGTTTCTGCTTTAAACTTTAGGTACTATCCCAAAATGTATCACTGAGGTGACAGAAGTTGATTTCGGAGCATCATTTTTGAACAGGAGCTTCAACTGTTTTGTGGCATATGAGAAATTCCCTAAGCCCCGGACCTGTCGATTTTGGTCAAAAATGGAAAATTTCAAAAGTGCCCCAATTTCTGCTTTAAACTTTAGGTACTATCCCAAAATGTATCACTGAGGTGACAGAAGTTGATTTCGGAGCATCATTTTTGAACAGGAGCTTCAACCGTTTTGTGGCATATGAGAAATTCCTAAGCCCCGGACCTGTCGATTTTGGTCAAAAATGAAAATTTCAAAAGTGCCCCAATTTCTGCTTTAAACTTTAGGTACTATCCAAAATGTATCACTGAGGTGACAGAAGTTGATTTCGGAGCATCATTTTTGAACAGGAGCTTCAACCGTTTTGTGGCATATGAGAAAATTTCCTAAGCCCCGAACCTGTCGATTTTGGTCAAAAATGAAAATTTCAAAAGTGCCCCAGTTTCTGCTTTAAACTTTAGGTACTATCCCAAAATGTATCACTGAGGTGACAGAAGTTGATTTCGGAGCATCATTTTTGAACAGGAGCTTCAACCGTTTTGTGGCATATGAGAATTTCCCTAAGCCCCGGACCTGTCGATTTTGGTCAAAAATGAAAATTTCAAAAGTGCCCCAATTTCTGCTTTAAACTTTAGGTACTATCCCAAAATGTATCACTGAGGTGACAGAAGTTGATTTCGGAGCATCATTTTTGAACAGGAGCTTCAACCGTTTTGTGGCATATGAGAAATTCCCTAAGCCCCGGACCTGTCGATTTTGGTCAAAAATGAATATTTCAAAAGTGCCCCAGTTTTCTGCTTTAAACTTTAGGTACTATCCCAAAATGTATCACTGAGGTGACAGAAGTTGATTTCGGAGCATCATTTTTGAACAGGAGCTTCTACAGTTTTGTGGCATATGAGAAATTCCCTAAGCCCCGGACCTGTCGATTTTGGTCAAAAATGAAAATTTCAAAAGTGCCCCAATTTCTGCTTTAAACTTTAGGTACTATCCCAAAATGTATCACTGAGGTGACAGAAGTTGATTTCGGAGCATCATTTTTGAACAGGAGCTTCAACCGTTTTGTGGCATATGAGAAATTCCCTAAGCCCCGGACCTGTCGATTTTGGTCAAAAATGAAAATTTCAAAAGTGCCCCAGTTTCTGCTTTAAACTTTAGGTACTATCCCAAAATGTATCACTGAGGTGACAGAAGTTGATTTCGGAGCATCATTTTTGAACAGGAGCTTCTACCGTTTTGTGGCATATGAGAAATTCCCTAAGCCCCGGACTCTGTCGATTTTGGTCAAAAATGAAAATTTCAAAAGTGCCCCAATTTCTGCTTTAAACTTTAGGTACTATCCCAAAATGTATCACTGAGGTGACAGAAGTTGATTTCGGAGCATCATTTTTGAACAGGAGCTTCAACCGTTTTGTGGCATATGAGAAATTCCCTAAGCCCCGGACCTGTCGATTTTGGTCAAAAATGAAAATTTCAAAAGTGCCCCAGTTTCTGCTTTAAACTTTAGGTACTATCCCAAAATGTATCACTGAGGTGACAGAAGTTGATTTCGGAGCATCATTTTTGAACAGGAGCTTCAACCGTTTTTGTGGCATATGAGAAATTCCCTAAGCCCCGGACCTGTCGATTTTGGTCAAAAATGAAAATTTCAAAAGTGCCCCAGTTTCTGCTTTAAACTTTAGGTACTATCCCAAAATGTATCACTGAGGTGACAGAAGTTGATTTCGGAGCATCATTTTTGAACAGGAGCTTCTACCGTTTTGTGGCATATGAGAAATTCCCTAAGCCCCGGACCTGTCGATTTTGGTCAAAAATGAAAATTTCAAAAGTGCCCCAATTTCTGCTTTAAACTTTAGGTACTATCCCAAAATGTATCACTGAGGTGACAGAAGTTGATTTCGGAGCATCATTTTTGAACAGGAGCTTCTACCGTTTTGTGGCATATGAGAAATTCCCTAAGCCCCGGACCTGTCGATTTTGGTCAAAAATGAAAATTTCAAAAGTGCCCCAGTTTCTGCTTTAAACTTTAGGTACTATCCCAAAATGTATCACTGAGGTGACAGAAGTTGATTTCGGAGCATCATTTTTGAACAGGAGCTTCTACCGTTTTGTGGCATATGAGAAATTCCCTAAGCCCCGGACCTGTCGATTTTGGTCAAAAATGAAAATTTCAAAAGTGCCCCAGTTTCTGCTTTAAACTTTAGGTACTATCCAAAATGTATCACTGAGGTGACAGAAGTTGATTTCGGAGCATCATTTTTGAACAGGAGCTTCTACCGTTTTGTGGCATATGAGAAATTCCCTAAGCCCCGGACCTGTCGATTTTGGTCAAAAATGAAAATTTCAAAAGTGCCCCAGTTTCTGCTTTAAACTTTAGGTACTATCCCAAAATGTATCACTGAGGTGACAGAAGTTGATTTCGGAGCATCATTTTTGAACAGGAGCTTCAACCGTTTTGTGGCATATGAGAAATTCCCTAAGCCCCGGACCTGTCGATTTTGGTCAAAAATGAAAATTTCAAAAGTGCCCCAATTTCTGCTTTAAACTTTAGGTACTATCCCAAAATGTATCACTGAGGTGACAGAAGTTGATTTCGGAGCATCATTTTTGAACAGGAGCTTCAACCGTTTTGTGGCATATGAGAAATTCCCTAAGCCCCGGACCTGTCGATTTTGGTCAAAAATGCAAATGTCAAAAGTGCCCCAATTTCTGCTTTAAACTTTAGGTACTATCCCAAAATGTATCACTGAGGTGACAGAAGTTGATTTCGGAGCATCATTTTTGAACAGGAGCTTCAACCGTTTTGTGGCATATGAGAAATTCCCTAAGCCCCGGACCTGTCGATTTTGGTCAAAAATGAAAATTTCAAAAGTGCCCCAATTTCTGCTTTAAACTTTAGGTACTATCCCAAAATGTATCACTGAGGTGACAGAAGTTGATTTCGGAGCATCATTTTTGAACAGGAGCTTCAACCGTTTTGTGGCATATGAGAAATTCCCTAAGCCCCGGACCTGTCGATTTTGGTCAAAAATGAAAATTTCAAAAGTGCCCCAGTTTCTGCTTTAAACTTTAGGTACTATCCCAAAATGTATCACTGAGGTGACAGAAGTTGATTTCGGAGCATCATTTTTGAACAGGAGCTTCTACCGTTTTGTGGCATATGAGAAATTCCCTAAGCCCCGGACCTGTCGATTTTGGTCAAAAATGAAAATTTCAAAAGTGCCCCAGTTTCTGCTTTAAACTTTAGGTACTATCCCAAAATGTATCACTGAGGTGACAGAAGTTGATTTCGGAGCATCATTTTTGAACAGGAGCTTCAACCGTTTTGTGGCATATGAGAAATTCCCTAAGCCCCGGACCTGTCGATTTTGGTCAAAAATGAAAATTTCAAAGTGCCCCAATTTCTGCTTTAAACTTTAGGTACTATCCCAAAATGTATCACTGAGGTGACAGAAGTTGATTTCGGAGCATCATTTTTGAACAGGAGCTTCAACCGTTTTGTGGCATATGAGAAATTCCCTAAGCCCCGGACCTGTCGATTTTGGTCAAAAATGAAAATTTCAAAAGTGCCCCAGTTTCTGCTTTAAACTTTAGGTACTATCCCAAAATGTATCACTGAGGTGGACAGAAGTTGATTTCGGAGCATCATTTTTGAACAGGAGCTTCTACCGTTTTGTGGCATATGAGAAATTCCCTAAGCCCCGGACCTGTCGATTTTGGTCAAAAATGAAAATTTCAAAAGTGCCCCAGTTTCTGCTTTAAACTTTAGGTACTATCCCAAAATGTATCACTGAGGTGACAGAAGTTGATTTCGGAGCATCATTTTTGAACAGGAGCTTCTACCGTTTTGTGGCATATGAGAAATTCCCTAAGCCCCGGACCTGTCGATTTTGGTCAAAAATGAAAATTTCAAAAGTGCCCCAGTTTCTGCTTTAAACTTTAGGTACTATCCCAAAATGTAGCACTGAGGTGACAGAAGTTGATTTCGGAGCATCATTTTTGAACAGGAGCTTCAACCGTTTTGTGGCATATGAGAAATTCCTAAGCCCCGGACCTGTCGATTTTGGTCAAAATGAAAATTTCAAAAGTGCCCCAATTTCTGCTTTAAACTTTAGGTACTATCCCAAAATGTATCACTGAGGTGACAGAAGTTGATTTCGGAGCATCATTTTTGAACAGGAGCTTCAACCGTTTTGTGGCATATGAGAAATTCCCTAAGCCCCGGACCTGTCGATTTTGGTCAAAAATTAAAATTTCAAAAGTGCCCCAGTTTCTGCTTTAAACTTTAGGTACTATCCCAAAATGTATCACTGAGGTGACAGAAGTTGATTTCGGAGCATCATTTTTGAACAGGAGCTTCAACCGTTTTGTGGCATATGAGAAATTCCCTAAGCCCCGGACCTGTCGATTTTGGTCAAAAATGAAAATTTCAAAAGTGCCCCAGTTTCTGCTTTAAACTTTAGGTACTATCCCAAAATGTATCACTGAGGTGACAGAAGTTGATTTCGGAGCATCATTTTTGAACAGGAGCTTCTACCGTTTTGTGGCATATGAGAAATTCCCTAAGCCCCAGACCTGTCGATTTTGGTCAAAAATGAAAATGTCAAAAGTGCCCCAATTTCTGCTTTAAACTTTAGGTACTATCCCAAAATGTATCACTGAGGTGACAGAAGTTGATTTCGGAGCATCATTTTTGAACAGGAGCTTCAACCATTTTGTGGCATATGAGAAATTCCCTAAGCCCCGGACCTGTCGATTTTGGTCAAAATGAAAATTTCAAAAGTGCCCCAATTTCTGCTTTAAACTTTAGGTACTATCCCAAAATGTATCACTAAGGTGACAGAAGTTGATTTCGGAGCATCATTTTTGAACAGGAGCTTCAACCGTTTTGTGGCATATGAGAAATTCCCTAAGCCCCGGACCTGTCGATTTTGGTCTAAAATGAAAATTTAAAAAGTGCCCCAGTTTCTGCTTTAAACTTTAGGTACTATCCCAAAATGTATCACTGAGGTGACAGAAGTTGATTTCGGAGCATCATTTTTGAACAGGAGCTTCTACCGTTTTGTGGCATATGAGAAATTCCCTAAGCCCCGGACCTGTCGATTTTGGTCAAAAATGAAAATTTCAAAAGTGCCCCAGTTTCTGCTTTAAACTTTAGGTACTATCCCAAAATGTATCACTGAGGTGACAGAAGTTGATTTCGGAGCATCATTTTTGAACAGGAGCTTCAACCGTTTTGTGGCATATGAGAAATTCCCTAAGCCCCGGACCTGTCGATTTTGGTCAAAAATGAAAATTTCAAAAGTGCCCCAGTTTCTGCTTTAAACTTTTGGTACTATCCCAAAATGTATCACTGAGGTGACAGAAGTTGATTTCGGAGCATCATTTTTGAACAGGAGCTTCTACCGTTTTGTGGCATATGAGAAATTCCCTAAGCCCCGGACCTGTCGATTTTGGTCAAAAATGAAAATTTCAAAAGTGCCCCAATTTCTGCTTTAAACTTTAGGTACTATCCCAAAATGTATCACTGAGGTGACAGAAGTTGATTTCGGAGCATCATTTTTGAACAGGAGCTTCAACCGTTTTGTGGCATATGAGAAATTCCCTAAGCCCCGGACCTGTCGATTTTGGTCAAAAATGAAAATTTCAAAAGTGCCCCAATTTCTGCTTTAAACTTTAGGTACTATCCCAAAATGTATCACTGAGGTGACAGAAGTTGATTTCGGAGCATCATTTTTGAACAGGAGCTTCTACCGTTTGTGGCATATGAGAAATTCCCTAAGCCCCGGACCTGTCGATTTTGGTCAAAAATGAAAATTTCAAAAGTGCCCCAATTTCTGCTTTAAACTTTAGGTACTATCCCAAAATGTATCACTGAGGTGACAGAAGTTGATTTCGGAGCATCATTTTTGAACAGGAGCTTCAACTGTTTTGTGGCATATGAGAAATTCCCTAAGCCCCGACCTGTCGATTTTGGTCAAAAATGAAAATTTCAAAAGTGCCCCAGTTTCTGCTTTAAACTTTAGGTACTATCCCAAAATGTATCACTGAGGTGACAGAAGTTGATTTCGGAGCATCATTTTTGAACAGGAGCTTCAACCGTTTTGTGGCATATGAGAAATTCCCTAAGCCCCGGACCTGTCGATTTTGGTCAAAATGAAAATTTCAAAAGTGCCCCAGTTTCTGCTTTAAACTTTAGGTACTATCCCAAAATGTATCACTGAGGTGACAGAAGTTGATTTCGGAGCATCATTTTTGAACAGGAGCTTCTACCGTTTTGTGGCATATGAGAAATTCCCTAAGCCCCGGACCTGTCGATTTTGGTCAAAAATGAAAATTTCAAAAGTGCCCCAGTTTCTGCTTTAAACTTTAGGTACTATCCCAAAATGTATCACTGAGGTGACAGAAGTTGATTTCGGAGCATCATTTTTGAACAGGAGCTTCAACCGTTTTGTGGCATATGAGAAATTCCCTAAGCCCCGGACCTGTCGATTTTGGTCAAAAATGAAAATTTCAAAAGTGCCCCAATTTCTGCTTTAAACTTTAGGTACTATCCCAAAATGTATCACTGAGGTGACAGAAGTTGATTTCGGAGCATCATTTTTGAACAGGAGCTTCTACCGTTTTGTGGCATATGAGAAATTCCCTAAGCCCCGGACCTGTCGATTTTGGTCAAAAATGAAAATTTCAAAAGTGCCCCAATTTCTGCTTTAAACTTTAGGTACTATCCCAAAATGTATCACTGAGGTGACAGAAGTTGATTTCGGAGCATCATTTTTGAACAGGAGCTTCAACCGTTTTTGTGGCATATGAGAAATTCCCTAAGCCCCGGACCTGTCGATTTTGGTCAAAAATGAAAATTTCAAAAGTGCCCCAATTTCTGCTTTAAACTTTAGGTACTATCCCAAAATGTATCACTGAGGTGACAGAAGTTGATTTCGGAGCATCATTTTTGAACAGGAGCTTCTACCGTTTTGTGGCATATGAGAAATTCCCTAAGCCCCGGACCTGTCGGTTTTGGTCATAAATGAAAATTTCAAAAGTGCCCCAATTTCTGCTTTAAACTTTAGGTACTATCCCAAAATGTATCACTGAGGTGACAGAAGTTAATTTCGGAGCATCATTTTTGAACAGGAGCTTCAACCGTTTTGTGGCATATGAGAAATTCCCTAAGCCCCGGACCTGTCGATTTTGGTCAAAAATGAAAATTTCAAAGTTCCCCAATTTCTGCTTTAAACTTTAGGTACTATCCCAAATGTATCACTGAGGTGACAGAAGTTGATTTCGGAGCATCATTTTTGAACAGGAGCTTCAACCGTTTTGTGGCATATGAGAAATTCCCTAAGCCCCGGACCTGTCGATTTTGGTCAAAAATGAAAATTTCAAAAGTGCCCCAGTTTCTGCTTTAAACTTTAGGTACTATCCCAAAATGTATCACTGAGGTGACAGAAGTTGATTTCGGAGCATCATTTTTGAACAGGAGCTTCTACCGTTTTGTGGCATATGAGAAATTCCCTAAGCCCCGGACCTGTCGATTTTGGTCAAAAATGAAAATGTCAAAAGTGCCCCAATTTCTGCTTTAAACTTTAGGTACTATCCCAAAATGTATCACTGAGGTGACAGAAGTTGATTTCGGAGCATCATTTTTGAACAGGAGCTTCAACCGTTTTGTGGCATATGAGAAATTCCCTAAGCCCCGGACCTGTCGATTTTGGTCAAAAATGAAAATTTCAAAAGTGCCCCAATTTCTGCTTTAAACTTTAGGTACTATCCCAAAATGTATCACTGAGGTGACAGAAGTTGATTTCGGAGCATCATTTTTGAACAGGAGCTTCAACCGTTTTGTGGCATATGAGAAATTCCCTAAGCCCCGGACCTGTCGATTTTGGTCAAAAATGAAAATTTCAAAAGTGCCCCAGTTTCTGCTTTAAACTTTAGGTACTATCCCAAAATGTATCACTGAGGTGACAGAAGTTGATTTCGGAGCATCATTTTTGAACAGGAGCTTCAACCGTTTTGTGGCATATGAGAAATTCCCTAAGCCCCGGACCTGTCGATTTTGGTCAAAAATGAAAATTTCAAAAGTGCCCCAGTTTCTGCTTTAAACTTTAGGTACTATCCCAAAATGTATCACTGAGGTGACAGAAGTTGATTTCGGAGCATCATTTTGAACAGGAGCTTCAACCGTTTTGTGGCATATGAGAAATTCCCTAAGCCCCGGACCTGTCGATTTTGGTCAAAAATGAAAATTTCAAAAGTGCCCCAGTTTCTGCTTTAAACTTTAGGTACTATCCCAAAATGTATCACTGAGGTGACAGAAGTTGATTTCGGAGCATCATTTTTGAACAGGAGCTTCTACCGTTTTGTGGCATATGAGAAATTCCCTAAGCCCCGGACCTGTCGATTTTGGTCAAAAATGAAAATTTCAAAAGTGCCCCAGTTTCTGCTTTAAACTTTAGGTACTATCCCAAAATGTATCACTGAGGTGACAGAAGTTGATTTCGGAGCATCATTTTGAACAGGAGCTTCAACCGTTTTGTGGCATATGAGAAATTACCTAAGCCCCGGACCTGTCGATTTTGGTCAAAAATGAAAATTTCAAAAGTGCCCCAATTTCTGCTTTAAACTTTAGGTACTATCCAAAATGTATCACTGAGGTGACAGAAGTTGATTTCGGAGCATCATTTTTGAACAGGAGCTTCAACCGTTTTGTGGCATATGAGAAATTCCCTAAGCCCGGACCTGTCGATTTTGGTCAAAAATGAAAATTTCAAAAGTGCCCCAGTTTCTGCTTTAAACTTTAGGTACTATCCCAAAATGTATCACTGAGGTGACAGAAGTTGATTTCGGAGCATCATTTTTGAACAGGAGCTTCTACCGTTTTGTGGCATATGAGAAATTCCTAAGCCCCGGACCTGTCGATTTGGTCAAAAATGAAAATTTCAAAAGTGCCCCAGTTTCTGCTTTAAACTTTAGGTACTATCCCAAAATGTATCACTGAGGTGACAGAAGTTGATTTCGGAGCATCATTTTTGAACAGGAGCTTCAACCGTTTTGTGGCATATGAGAAATTCCCTAAGCCCCGGACCTGTCGATTTTGGTCAAAAATGAAAATTTCAAAAGTGCCCCAATTTCTGCTTTAAACTTTAGGTACTATCCCAAAATGTATCACTGAGGTGACAGAAGTTGATTTCGGAGCATCATTTTTGAACAGGAGCTTCAACCGTTTTTGTGGCATATGAGAAATTCCCTAAGCCCCGGACCTGTCGATTTTGGTCAAAAATGAAAATTTCAAAAGTGCCCCAGTTTCTGCTTTAAACTTTAGGTACTATCCCAAAATGTATCACTGAGGTGACAGAAGTTGATTTCGGAGCATCATTTTTGAACAGGAGCTTCAACCGTTTTGTGGCATATGAGAAATTCCCTAAGCCCCGGACCTGTCGATTTTGGTCAAAAATGAAAATTTCAAAAGTGCCCCAGTTTCTGCTTTAAACTTTAGGTACTATCCAAAATGTATCACTGAGGTGACAGAAGTTGATTTCGGAGCATCATTTTTGAACAGGAGCTTCTACCGTTTTGTGGCATATGAGAAATTCCCTAAGCCCCAGACCTGTCGATTTTGGTCAAAAATGAAAATGTCAAAAGTGCCCCAATTTCTGCTTTAAACTTTAGGTACTATCCAAAATGTATCACTAAGGTGACAGAAGTTGATTTCGGAGCATCATTTTTGAACAGGAGCTTCAACCGTTTTGTGGCATATGAGAAATTCCCTAAGCCCCGGACCTGTCGATTTTGGTCTAAAATGAAAATTTAAAAAGTGCCCCAGTTTCTGCTTTAAACTTTAGGTACTATCCCAAAATGTATCACTGAGGTGACAGAAGTTGATTTCGGAGCATCATTTTGAACAGGAGCTTCTACCGTTTTGTGGCATATGAGAAATTCCCTAAGCCCCGGACCTGTCGATTTTGGTCAAAAATGAAAATTTCAAAAGTGCCCCAGTTTCTGCTTTAAACTTTAGGTACTATCCCAAAATGTATCACTGAGGTGACAGAAGTTGATTTCGGAGCATCATTTTTGAACAGGAGCTTCAACCGTTTTGCGGCATATGAGAAATTCCCTAAGCCCCGGACCTGTCGATTTTGGTCAAAAATGAAAATTTCAAAAGTGCCCCAGTTTCTGCTTTAAACTTTTGGTACTATCCCAAAATGTATCACTGAGGTGACAGAAGTTGATTTCGGAGCATCATTTTTGAACAGGAGCTTCTACCGTTTTGTGGCATATGAGAAATTCCCTAAGCCCCGGACCTGTCGATTTTGGTCAAAAATGAAAATTTCAAAAGTGCCCCAATTTCTGCTTTAAACTTTAGGTACTATCCCAAAATGTATCACTGAGGTGACAGAAGTTGATTTTGGAGCATCATTTTTGAACAGGAGCTTCTACCGTTTTGTGGCATATGAGAAATTCCCTAAGCCCCGGACCTGTCGATTTTGGTCAAAAATGAAAATTTCAAAAGTGCCCCAATTTCTGCTTTAAACTTTAGGTACTATCCCAAAATGTATCACTGAGGTGACAGAAGTTGATTTCGGAGCATCATTTTTGAACAGGAGCTTCAACCGTTTTGTGGCATATGAGAAATTCCCTAAGCCCCGGACCTGTCGATTTTGGTCAAAAATGAAAATTTCAAAAGTGCCCCAGTTTCTGCTTTAAACTTTAGGTACTATCCCAAAATGTATCACTGAGGTGACAGAAGTTGATTTCGGAGCATCATTTTTGAACAGGAGCTTCTACCGTTTTGTGGCATATGAGAAATTCCCTAAGCCCCGGACCTGTCGATTTTGGTCAAAAATGAAAATTTCAAAAGTGCCCCAGTTTCTGCTTTAAACTTTAGGTACTATCCCAAAATGTATCACTGAGGTGACAGAAGTTGATTTCGGAGCATCATTTTTGAACAGGAGCTTCAACCGTTTTGTGGCATATGAGAAATTCCCTAAGCCCCGGACCTGTCGATTTTGGTCAAAAATGAAAATTTCAAAAGTGCCCCAATTTCTGCTTTAAACTTTAGGTACTATCCCAAAATGTATCACTGAGGTGACAGAAGTTGATTTCGGAGCATCATTTTTGAACAGGAGCTTCTACCGTTTTGTGGCATATGAGAAATTCCCTAAGCCCCGGACCTGTCGATTTTGGTCAAAAATGAAAATTTCAAAAGTGCCCCAATTTCTGCTTTAAACTTTAGGTACTATCCCAAAATGTATCACTGAGGTGACAGAAGTTGATTTCGGAGCATCATTTTTGAACAGGAGCTTCAACCGTTTTGTGGCATATGAGAAATTCCCTAAGCCCTGAACCTGTCGATTTTGGTCAAAAATGAAAATTTCAAAAGTGCCCCAGTTTCTGCTTTAAACTTTAGGAACTATCCCAAAATGTATCACTGAGGTGACAGAAGTTGATTTCGGAGCATCATTTTTGAACAGGAGCTTCTACCGTTTTGTGGCATATGAGAAATTCCCTAAGCCCCGGACCCGTCGATTTTGGTCAAAAATGAAAATTTCAAAAGTGCCCCAATTTCTGCTTTAAACTTTAGGTACTATCCCAAAATGTATCACTGAGGTGACAGAAGTTGATTTCGGAGCATCATTTTTGAACAGGAGCTTCAACCGTTTTGTGGCATATGAGAAATTCCCTAAGCCCCGGACCTGTCGATTTTGGTCAAAAATGAAAATTTCAAAAGTGCCCCAATTTCTGCTTTAAACTTTAGGTACTATCCCAAAATGTATCACTGAGGTGACAGAAGTTGATTTCGGAGCATCATTTTTGAACAGGAGCTTCTACCGTTTTGTGGCATATGAGAAATTCCCTAAGCCCCGGACCTGTCGATTTTGGTCAAAAATGAAAATTTCAAAAGTGCCCCAATTTCTGCTTTAAACTTTAGGTACTATCCCAAAATGTATCACTGAGGTGACAGAAGTTGATTTCGGAGCATCATTTTTGAACAGGAGCTTCAACCGTTTTGTGGCATATGAGAAATTCCCTAAGCCCCGGACCTGTCGATTTTGGTCAAAAATGAAAATTTCAAAAGTGCCCCAGTTTCTGCTTTAAACTTTAGGTACTATCCCAAAATGTATCACTGAGGTGACAGACGTTGATTTCGGAGCATCATTTTTGAACAGGAGCTTCTACCGTTTTGTGGCATATGAGAAATTCCCTAAGCCCCGGACCTGTCGATTTTGGTCAAAAATGAAAATGTCAAAAGTGCCCCAATTTCTGCTTTAAACTTTAGGTACTATCCCAAAATGTATCACTGAGGTGACAGAAGTTGATTTCGGAGCATCATTTTTGAACAGGAGCTTCAACCGTTTTGTGGCATATGAGAAATTCCCTAAGCCCCGGACCTGTCGATTTTGGTCAAAAATGAAAATTTCAAAAGTGCCCCAATTTCTGCTTTAAACTTTAGGTACTATCCCAAAATGTATCACTGAGGTGACAGAAGTTGATTTCGGAGCATCATTTTTGAACAGGAGCTTCAACCGTTTTGTGGCATATGAGAAATTCCCTAAGCCCCGGACCTGTCGATTTTGGTCAAAAATGAAAATTTCAAAAGTGCCCCAGTTTCTGCTTTAAACTTTAGGTACTATCCCAAAATGTATCACTGAGGTGACAGAAGTTGATTTCGGAGCATCATTTTTGAACAGGAGCTTCAACCGTTTTGTGGCATATGAGAAATTCCCTAAGCCCCGGACCTGTCGATTTTGGTCAAAAATGAAAATTTCAAAAGTGCCCCAATTTCTGCTTTAAACTTTAGGTACTATCCCAAAATGTATCACTGAGGTGACAGAAGTTGATTTCGGAGCATCATTTTTGAACAGGAGCTTCAACCGTTTTGTGGCATATGAGAAATTCCTTAAGCCCCGTACCTGTCGATTTTGGTCAAAAATGAAAATTTCAAAAGTGCCCCAGTTTCTGCTTTAAACTTTAGGTACTATCCCAAAATGTATCACTGAGGTGACAGAAGTTAATTTCGGAGCATCATTTTTGAACAGGAGCTTCAACCGTTTTGTGGCATATGAGAAATTCCCTAAGCCCCGGACCTGTCGATTTTGGTCAAAAATGTAAATTTCAAAAGTGCCCCAGTTTCTGCTTTAAACTTTTGGTACTATCCCAAAATGTATCACTGAGGTGACAGAAGTTGATTTCGGAGCATCATTTTTGAACAGGAGCTTCTACCGTTTTGTGGCATATGAGAAATTCCCTAAGCCCCGGACCTGTCGATTTTGGTCAAAAATGAAAATTTCAAAAGTGCCCCAATTTCTGCTTTAAACTTTAGGTACTATCCCAAAATGTATCACTGAGGTGACAGAAGTTGATTTCGGAGCATCATTTTTGAACAGGAGCTTCAACCGTTTTGTGGCATATGAGAAATTCCCTAAGCCCCGGACCTGTCGATTTTGGTCAAAAATGAAAATTTCAAAAGTGCCCCAATTTCTGCTTTAAACTTTAGGTACTATCCCAAAATGTATCACTGAGGTGACAGAAGTTGATTTCGGAGCATCATTTTTGAACAGGAGCTTCAACCGTTTTGTGGCATATGAGAAATTCCTGTCGATTTTGGTCAAAAATGAAAATTTCAAAAGTGCCCCAGTTTCTGCTTTAAACTTTAGGTACTATCCCAAAATGTATCACTGAGGTGACAGAAGTTGATTTCGGAGCATCATTTTTGAACAGGAGCTTCAACCGTTTTGAGGCATATGAGAAATTCCCTAAGCCCCGGACCTGTCGATTTTGGTCAAAAATGTAAATTTCAAAAGTGCCCCAGTTTCTGCTTTAAACTTTTGGTACTATCCCAAAATGTATCACTGAGGTGACAGAAGTTGATTTCGGAGCATCATTTTTGAACAGGAGCTTCAACCGTTTTGTGGCATATGAGAAATTCCCTAAGCCCCGGACCTGTCGATTTTGGTCAAAAATGAAAATTTCAAAAGTGCCCCAATTTCTGCTTTAAACTTTAGGTACTATCCCAAAATGTATCACTGAGGTGACAGAAGTTGATTTCGGAGCATCATTTTTGAACAGGAGCTTCAACCGTTTTGTGGCATATGAGAAATTCCCTAAGCCCCGGACCTGTCGATTTTGGTCAAAAATGAAAATTTCAAAAGTGCCCCAATTTCTGCTTTAAACTTTAGGTACTATCCCAAAATGTATCACTGAGGTGACAGAAGTTGATTTCGGAGCATCATTTTTGAACAGGAGCTTCAACCGTTTTGTGGCATATGAGAAATTCCCTAAGCCCCGGACCTGTCGATTTTGGTCAAAAATGAAAATTTCAAAAGTGCCCCAGTTTCTGCTTTAAACTTTAGGTACTATCCCAAAATGTATCACTGAGGTGACAGAAGTTGATTTCGGAGCATCATTTTTGAACAGGAGCTTCAACCGTTTTGTGGCATATGAGAAATTCCCTAAGCCCCGGACCTGTCGATTTTGGTCAAAAATGAAAATTTCAAAAGTGCCCCAATTTCTGCTTTAAACTTTAGGTACTATCCCAAAATGTATCACTGAGGTGACAGAAGTTGATTTCGGAGCATCATTTTTGAACAGGAGTTTCTATCGTTTTGTGGCATATGAGAAATTCCCTAAGCCCCGGACCTGTCGATTTTGGTCAAAAATGAAAATTTCAAAAGTGCCCCAATTTCTGCTTTAAACTTTAGGTACTATCCCAAAATGTATCACTGAGGTGACAGAAGTTGATTTCGGAGCATCATTTTTGAACAGGAGCTTCAACCGTTTTGTGGCATATGAGAAATTCCCTAAGCCCCGGACCTGTCGATTTTGGTCAAAAATGAAAATTTCAAAAGTGCCCCAGTTTCTGCTTTAAACTTTAGGTACTATCCCAAAATGTATCACTGAGGTGACAGAAGTTGATTTCGGAGCATCATTTTTGAACAGGAGCTTCTACCGTTTTGTGGCATATGAGAAATTCCCTAAGCCCCGGACCTGTCGATTTTGGTCAAAAATGAAAATTTCAAAAGTGCCCCAGTTTCTGCTTTAAACTTTAGGTACTATCCCAAAATGTATCACTGAGGTGACAGAAGTTGATTTCGGAGCATCATTTTTGAACAGGAGCTTCTACCGTTTTGTGGCATATGAGAAATTCCCTAAGCCCCGGACCTGTCGATTTTGGTCAAAAATGAAAATTTCAAAAGTGCCCTAATTTCTGCTTTAAACTTTAGGTACTATCCCAAAATGTATCACTGAGGTGACAGAAGTTGATTTCGGAGCATCATTTTTGAACAGGAGCTTCAACCGTTTTGTGGCATATGAGAAATTCCTTAAGCCCCGGACCTGTCGATTTTGGTCAAAAATGAAAATTTCAAAAGTGCCCCAGTTTCTGCTTTAAACTTTAGGTACTATCCCAAAATGTATCACTGAGGTGACAGAAGTTGATTTCGGAGCATTATTTTTGAACAGGAGCTTCAACCGTTTTGTGGCATATGAGAAATTCCCTAAGCCCCGGACCTGTCGATTTTGGTCAAAATTGAAAATTTCAAAAGTGCCCCAATTTCTGCTTTAAACTTTAGGTACTATCCCAAAATGTATCACTGAGGTGACAGAAGTTGATTTCGGAGCATCATTTTTGAACAGGAGCTTCAACCGTTTTGTGGCATATGAGAAATTCCCTAAGCCCCGGACCTGTCGATTTTGGTCAAAAATGTAAATTTCAAAAGTGCCCCAGTTTCTGCTTTAAACTTTTGGTACTATCCCAAAATGTATCACTGAGGTGACAGAAGTTGATTTCGGAGCATCATTTTTGAACAGGAGCTTCTACCGTTTTGTGGCATATGAGAAATTCCCTAAGCCCCGGACCTGTCGATTTTGGTTAAAAATGAAAATTTCAAAAGTGCCCCAGTTTCTGCTTTAAACTTTAGGTACTATCCCAAAATGTATCACTGAGGTGACAGAAGTTGATTTCGGAGCATCATTTTTGAACAGGAGCTTCAACCGTTTTGTGGCATATGAGAAATTCCCTAAGCCCCGGACCTGTCGATTTTGGTCAAAAATGAAAATTTCAAAAGTGCCCCAATTTCTGCTTTAAACTTTAGGTACTATCCCAAAATGTATCACTGAGGTGACAGAAGTTGATTTCGGAGCATCATTTTTGAACAGGAGCTTCAACTGTTTTGTGGCATATGAGAAATTCCCTAAGCCCCGGACCTGTCGATTTTGGTCAAAAATGAAAATTTCAAAAGTGCCCCAGTTTCTGCTTTAAACTTTAGGTACTATCCCAAAATGTATCACTGAGGTGACAGAAGTTGATTTCGGAGCATCATTTTTGAACAGGAGCTTCAACCGTTTTGTGGCATATGAGAAATTCCCTAAGCCCCGGACCTGTCGATTTTGGTCAAAAATGAAAATTTCAAAAGTGCCCCAATTTCTGCTTTAAACTTTAGGTACTATCCCAAAATGTATCACTGAGGTGACAGAAGTTGATTTCGGAGCATCATTTTTGAACAGGAGCTTCAACCGTTTTGTGGCATATGAGAAATTCCTGTCGATTTTGGTCAAAAATGAAAATTTCAAAAGTGCCCCAGTTTCTGCTTTAAACTTTAGGTACTATCCCAAAATGTATCACTGAGGTGACAGAAGTTGATTTCGGAGCATCATTTTTGAACAGGAGCTTCAACCGTTTTGAGGCATATGAGAAATTCCCTAAGCCCCGGACCTGTCGATTTTGGTCAAAAATGTAAATTTCAAAAGTGCCCCAGTTTCTGCTTTAAACTTTTGGTACTATCCCAAAATGTATCACTGAGGTGACAGAAGTTGATTTCGGAGCATCATTTTTGAACAGGAGCTTCAACCGTTTTGTGGCATATGAGAAATTCCCTAAGCCCCGGACCTGTCGATTTTGGTCAAAAATGAAAATTTCAAAAGTGCCCCAGTTTCTGCTTTAAACTTTAGGTACTATCCCAAAATGTATCACTGAGGTGACAGAAGTTGATTTCGGAGCATCATTTTTGAACAGGAGCTTCAACCGTTTTGTGGCATATGAGAAATTCCCTAAGCCCCGGACCTGTCGATTTTGGTCAAAAATGAAAATTTCAAAAGTGCCCCAATTTCTGCTTTAAACTTTAGGTACTATCCCAAAATGTATCACTGAGGTGACAGAAGTTGATTTCGGAGCATCATTTTTGAACAGGAGTTTCTATCGTTTTGTGGCATATGAGAAATTCCCTAAGCCCCGGACCTGTCGATTTTGGTCAAAAATGAAAATTTCAAAAGTGCCCCAATTTCTGCTTTAAACTTTAGGTACTATCCCAAAATGTATCACTGAGGTGACAGAAGTTGATTTCGGAGCATCATTTTTGAACAGGAGCTTCAACCGTTTTGTGGCATATGAGAAATTCCCTAAGCCCCGGACCTGTCGATTTTGGTCAAAAATGAAAATTTCAAAAGTGCCCCAGTTTCTGCTTTAAACTTTAGGTACTATCCCAAAATGTATCACTGAGGTGACAGAAGTTGATTTCGGAGCATCATTTTTGAACAGGAGCTTCTACCGTTTTGTGGCATATGAGAAATTCCCTAAGCCCCGGACCTGTCGATTTTGGTCAAAAATGAAAATTTCAAAAGTGCCCCAGTTTCTGCTTTAAACTTTAGGTACTATCCCAAAATGTATCACTGAGGTGACAGAAGTTGATTTCGGAGCATCATTTTTGAACAGGAGCTTCTACCGTTTTGTGGCATATGAGAAATTCCCTAAGCCCCGGACCTGTCGATTTTGGTCAAAAATGAAAATTTCAAAAGTGCCCTAATTTCTGCTTTAAACTTTAGGTACTATCCCAAAATGTATCACTGAGGTGACAGAAGTTGATTTCGGAGCATCATTTTTGAACAGGAGCTTCAACCGTTTTGTGGCATATGAGAAATTCCTTAAGCCCCGGACCTGTCGATTTTGGTCAAAAATGAAAATTTCAAAAGTGCCCCAGTTTCTGCTTTAAACTTTAGGTACTATCCCAAAATGTATCACTGAGGTGACAGAAGTTGATTTCGGAGCATCATTTTTGAACAGGAGTTTCTATCGTTTTGTGGCATATGAGAAATTCCCTAAGCCCCGGACCTGTCGATTTTGGTCAAAAATGAAAATTTCAAAAGTGCCCCAATTTCTGCTTTAAACTTTAGGTACTATCCCAAAATGTATCACTGAGGTGACAGAAGTTGATTTCGGAGCATCATTTTTGAACAGGAGCTTCAACCGTTTTGTGGCATATGAGAAATTCCCTAAGCCCCGGACCTGTCGATTTTGGTCAAAAATGAAAATTTCAAAAGTGCCCCAGTTTCTGCTTTAAACTTTAGGTACTATCCCAAAATGTATCACTGAGGTGACAGAAGTTGATTTCGGAGCATCATTTTTGAACAGGAGCTTCTACCGTTTTGTGGCATATGAGAAATTCCCTAAGCCCCGGACCTGTCGATTTTGGTCAAAAATGAAAATTTCAAAAGTGCCCCAGTTTCTGCTTTAAACTTTAGGTACTATCCCAAAATGTATCACTGAGGTGACAGAAGTTGATTTCGGAGCATCATTTTTGAACAGGAGCTTCTACCGTTTTGTGGCATATGAGAAATTCCCTAAGCCCCGGACCTGTCGATTTTGGTCAAAAATGAAAATTTCAAAAGTGCCCTAATTTCTGCTTTAAACTTTAGGTACTATCCCAAAATGTATCACTGAGGTGACAGAAGTTGATTTCGGAGCATCATTTTTGAACAGGAGCTTCAACCGTTTTGTGGCATATGAGAAATTCCTTAAGCCCCGGACCTGTCGATTTTGGTCAAAAATGAAAATTTCAAAAGTGCCCCAGTTTCTGCTTTAAACTTTAGGTACTATCCCAAAATGTATCACTGAGGTGACAGAAGTTGATTTCGGAGCATTATTTTTGAACAGGAGCTTCAACCGTTTTGTGGCATATGAGAAATTCCCTAAGCCCCGGACCTGTCGATTTTGGTCAAAAATGAAAATTTCAAAAGTGCCCCAATTTCTGCTTTAAACTTTAGGTACTATCCCAAAATGTATCACTGAGGTGACAGAAGTTGATTTCGGAGCATCATTTTTGAACAGGAGCTTCAACCGTTTTGTGGCATATGAGAAATTCCCTAAGCCCCGGACCTGTCGATTTTGGTCAAAAATGTAAATTTCAAAAGTGCCCCAGTTTCTGCTTTAAACTTTTGGTACTATCCCAAAATGTATCACTGAGGTGACAGAAGTTGATTTCGGAGCATCATTTTTGAACAGGAGCTTCTACCGTTTTGTGGCATATGAGAAATTCCCTAAGCCCCGGACCTGTCGATTTTGGTTAAAAATGAAAATTTCAAAAGTGCCCCAGTTTCTGCTTTAAACTTTAGGTACTATCCCAAAATGTATCACTGAGGTGACAGAAGTTGATTTCGGAGCATCATTTTTGAACAGGAGCTTCAACCGTTTTGTGGCATATGAGAAATTCCCTAAGCCCCGGACCTGTCGATTTTGGTCAAAAATGAAAATTTCAAAAGTGCCCCAATTTCTGCTTTAAACTTTAGGTACTATCCCAAAATGTATCACTGAGGTGACAGAAGTTGATTTCGGAGCATCATTTTTGAACAGGAGCTTCAACTGTTTTGTGGCATATGAGAAATTCCCTAAGCCCCGGACCTGTCGATTTTGGTCAAAAATGAAAATTTCAAAAGTGCCCCAGTTTCTGCTTTAAACTTTAGGTACTATCCCAAAATGTATCACTGAGGTGACAGAAGTTGATTTCGGAGCATCATTTTTGAACAGGAGCTTCAACCGTTTTGTGGCATATGAGAAATTCCCTAAGCCCCGGACCTGTCGATTTTGGTCAAAAATGAAAATTTCAAAAGTGCCCCAATTTCTGCTTTAAACTTTAGGTACTATCCCAAAATGTATCACTGAGGTGACAGAAGTTGATTTCGGAGCATCATTTTTGAACAGGAGCTTCAACTGTTTTGTGGCATATGAGAAATTCCCTAAGCCCCGGACCTGTCGATTTTGGTCAAAAATGAAAATTTCAAAAGTGCCCCAGTTTCTGCTTTAAACTTTAGGTACTATCCCAAAATGTATCACTGAGGTGACAGAAGTTGATTTCGGAGCATCATTTTTGAACAGGAGCTTCAACCGTTTTGTGGCATATGAGAAATTCCCTAAGCCCCGGACCTGTCGATTTTGGTCAAAAATGTAAATTTCAAAAGTGCCCCAGTTTCTGCTTTAAACTTTTGGTACTATCCCAAAATGTATCACTGAGGTGACAGAAGTTGATTTCGGAGCATCATTTTTGAACAGGAGCTTCTACCGTTTTGTGGCATATGAGAAATTCCCTAAGCCCCGGACCTGTCGATTTTGGTCAAAAATGAAAATTTCAAAAGTGCCCCAATTTCTGCTTTAAACTTTAGGTACTATCCCAAAATGTATCACTGAGGTGACAGAAGTTGATTTCGGAGCATCATTTTTGAACAGGAGCTTCAACCGTTTTGTGGCATATGAGAAATTCCTGTCGATTTTGGTCAAAAATGAAAATTTCAAAAGTGCCCCAGTTTCTGCTTTAAACTTTAGGTACTATCCCAAAATGTATCACTGAGGTGACAGAAGTTGATTTCGGAGCATCATTTTTGAACAGGAGCTTCAACCGTTTTGAGGCATATGAGAAATTCCCTAAGCCCCGGACCTGTCGATTTTGGTCAAAAATGTAAATTTCAAAAGTGCCCCAGTTTCTGCTTTAAACTTTTGGTACTATCCCAAAATGTATCACTGAGGTGACAGAAGTTGATTTCGGAGCATCATTTTTGAACAGGAGCTTCAACCGTTTTGTGGCATATGAGAAATTCCCTAAGCCCCGGACCTGTCGATTTTGGTCAAAAATGAAAATTTCAAAAGTGCCCCAATTTCTGCTTTAAACTTTAGGTACTATCCCAAAATGTATCACTGAGGTGACAGAAGTTGATTTCGGAGCATCATTTTTGAACAGGAGCTTCAACCGTTTTGTGGCATATGAGAAATTCCCTAAGCCCCGGACCTGTCGATTTTGGTCAAAAATGAAAATTTCAAAAGTGCCCCAATTTCTGCTTTAAACTTTAGGTACTATCCCAAAATGTATCACTGAGGTGACAGAAGTTGATTTCGGAGCATCATTTTTGAACAGGAGCTTCAACCGTTTTGTGGCATATGAGAAATTCCCTAAGCCCCGGACCTGTCGATTTTGGTCAAAAATGAAAATTTCAAAAGTGCCCCAGTTTCTGCTTTAAACTTTAGGTACTATCCCAAAATGTATCACTGAGGTGACAGAAGTTGATTTCGGAGCATCATTTTTGAACAGGAGCTTCAACCGTTTTGTGGCATATGAGAAATTCCCTAAGCCCCGGACCTGTCGATTTTGGTCAAAAATGAAAATTTCAAAAGTGCCCCAATTTCTGCTTTAAACTTTAGGTACTATCCCAAAATGTATCACTGAGGTGACAGAAGTTGATTTCGGAGCATCATTTTTGAACAGGAGTTTCTATCGTTTTGTGGCATATGAGAAATTCCCTAAGCCCCGGACCTGTCGATTTTGGTCAAAAATGAAAATTTCAAAAGTGCCCCAATTTCTGCTTTAAACTTTAGGTACTATCCCAAAATGTATCACTGAGGTGACAGAAGTTGATTTCGGAGCATCATTTTTGAACAGGAGCTTCAACCGTTTTGTGGCATATGAGAAATTCCCTAAGCCCCGGACCTGTCGATTTTGGTCAAAAATGAAAATTTCAAAAGTGCCCCAGTTTCTGCTTTAAACTTTAGGTACTATCCCAAAATGTATCACTGAGGTGACAGAAGTTGATTTCGGAGCATCATTTTTGAACAGGAGCTTCTACCGTTTTGTGGCATATGAGAAATTCCCTAAGCCCCGGACCTGTCGATTTTGGTCAAAAATGAAAATTTCAAAAGTGCCCCAGTTTCTGCTTTAAACTTTAGGTACTATCCCAAAATGTATCACTGAGGTGACAGAAGTTGATTTCGGAGCATCATTTTTGAACAGGAGCTTCTACCGTTTTGTGGCATATGAGAAATTCCCTAAGCCCCGGACCTGTCGATTTTGGTCAAAAATGAAAATTTCAAAAGTGCCCTAATTTCTGCTTTAAACTTTAGGTACTATCCCAAAATGTATCACTGAGGTGACAGAAGTTGATTTCGGAGCATCATTTTTGAACAGGAGCTTCAACCGTTTTGTGGCATATGAGAAATTCCTTAAGCCCCGGACCTGTCGATTTTGGTCAAAAATGAAAATTTCAAAAGTGCCCCAGTTTCTGCTTTAAACTTTAGGTACTATCCCAAAATGTATCACTGAGGTGACAGAAGTTGATTTCGGAGCATTATTTTTGAACAGGAGCTTCAACCGTTTTGTGGCATATGAGAAATTCCCTAAGCCCCGGACCTGTCGATTTTGGTCAAAAATGAAAATTTCAAAAGTGCCCCAATTTCTGCTTTAAACTTTAGGTACTATCCCAAAATGTATCACTGAGGTGACAGAAGTTGATTTCGGAGCATCATTTTTGAACAGGAGCTTCAACCGTTTTGTGGCATATGAGAAATTCCCTAAGCCCCGGACCTGTCGATTTTGGTCAAAAATGTAAATTTCAAAAGTGCCCCAGTTTCTGCTTTAAACTTTTGGTACTATCCCAAAATGTATCACTGAGGTGACAGAAGTTGATTTCGGAGCATCATTTTTGAACAGGAGCTTCTACCGTTTTGTGGCATATGAGAAATTCCCTAAGCCCCGGACCTGTCGATTTTGGTTAAAAATGAAAATTTCAAAAGTGCCCCAGTTTCTGCTTTAAACTTTAGGTACTATCCCAAAATGTATCACTGAGGTGACAGAAGTTGATTTCGGAGCATCATTTTTGAACAGGAGCTTCAACCGTTTTGTGGCATATGAGAAATTCCCTAAGCCCCGGACCTGTCGATTTTGGTCAAAAATGAAAATTTCAAAAGTGCCCCAATTTCTGCTTTAAACTTTAGGTACTATCCCAAAATGTATCACTGAGGTGACAGAAGTTGATTTCGGAGCATCATTTTTGAACAGGAGCTTCAACTGTTTTGTGGCATATGAGAAATTCCCTAAGCCCCGGACCTGTCGATTTTGGTCAAAAATGAAAATTTCAAAAGTGCCCCAGTTTCTGCTTTAAACTTTAGGTACTATCCCAAAATGTATCACTGAGGTGACAGAAGTTGATTTCGGAGCATCATTTTTGAACAGGAGCTTCAACCGTTTTGTGGCATATGAGAAATTCCCTAAGCCCCGGACCTGTCGATTTTGGTCAAAAATGAAAATTTCAAAAGTGCCCCAATTTCTGCTTTAAACTTTAGGTACTATCCCAAAATGTATCACTGAGGTGACAGAAGTTGATTTCGGAGCATCATTTTTGAACAGGAGCTTCAACCGTTTTGTGGCATATGAGAAATTCCTGTCGATTTTGGTCAAAAATGAAAATTTCAAAAGTGCCCCAGTTTCTGCTTTAAACTTTAGGTACTATCCCAAAATGTATCACTGAGGTGACAGAAGTTGATTTCGGAGCATCATTTTTGAACAGGAGCTTCAACCGTTTTGAGGCATATGAGAAATTCCCTAAGCCCCGGACCTGTCGATTTTGGTCAAAAATGTAAATTTCAAAAGTGCCCCAGTTTCTGCTTTAAACTTTTGGTACTATCCCAAAATGTATCACTGAGGTGACAGAAGTTGATTTCGGAGCATCATTTTTGAACAGGAGCTTCAACCGTTTTGTGGCATATGAGAAATTCCCTAAGCCCCGGACCTGTCGATTTTGGTCAAAAATGAAAATTTCAAAAGTGCCCCAGTTTCTGCTTTAAACTTTAGGTACTATCCCAAAATGTATCACTGAGGTGACAGAAGTTGATTTCGGAGCATCATTTTTGAACAGGAGCTTCAACCGTTTTGTGGCATATGAGAAATTCCCTAAGCCCCGGACCTGTCGATTTTGGTCAAAAATGAAAATTTCAAAAGTGCCCCAATTTCTGCTTTAAACTTTAGGTACTATCCCAAAATGTATCACTGAGGTGACAGAAGTTGATTTCGGAGCATCATTTTTGAACAGGAGTTTCTATCGTTTTGTGGCATATGAGAAATTCCCTAAGCCCCGGACCTGTCGATTTTGGTCAAAAATGAAAATTTCAAAAGTGCCCCAATTTCTGCTTTAAACTTTAGGTACTATCCCAAAATGTATCACTGAGGTGACAGAAGTTGATTTCGGAGCATCATTTTTGAACAGGAGCTTCAACCGTTTTGTGGCATATGAGAAATTCCCTAAGCCCCGGACCTGTCGATTTTGGTCAAAAATGAAAATTTCAAAAGTGCCCCAGTTTCTGCTTTAAACTTTAGGTACTATCCCAAAATGTATCACTGAGGTGACAGAAGTTGATTTCGGAGCATCATTTTTGAACAGGAGCTTCTACCGTTTTGTGGCATATGAGAAATTCCCTAAGCCCCGGACCTGTCGATTTTGGTCAAAAATGAAAATTTCAAAAGTGCCCCAGTTTCTGCTTTAAACTTTAGGTACTATCCCAAAATGTATCACTGAGGTGACAGAAGTTGATTTCGGAGCATCATTTTTGAACAGGAGCTTCTACCGTTTTGTGGCATATGAGAAATTCCCTAAGCCCCGGACCTGTCGATTTTGGTCAAAAATGAAAATTTCAAAAGTGCCCTAATTTCTGCTTTAAACTTTAGGTACTATCCCAAAATGTATCACTGAGGTGACAGAAGTTGATTTCGGAGCATCATTTTTGAACAGGAGCTTCAACCGTTTTGTGGCATATGAGAAATTCCTTAAGCCCCGGACCTGTCGATTTTGGTCAAAAATGAAAATTTCAAAAGTGCCCCAGTTTCTGCTTTAAACTTTAGGTACTATCCCAAAATGTATCACTGAGGTGACAGAAGTTGATTTCGGAGCATCATTTTTGAACAGGAGTTTCTATCGTTTTGTGGCATATGAGAAATTCCCTAAGCCCCGGACCTGTCGATTTTGGTCAAAAATGAAAATTTCAAAAGTGCCCCAATTTCTGCTTTAAACTTTAGGTACTATCCCAAAATGTATCACTGAGGTGACAGAAGTTGATTTCGGAGCATCATTTTTGAACAGGAGCTTCAACCGTTTTGTGGCATATGAGAAATTCCCTAAGCCCCGGACCTGTCGATTTTGGTCAAAAATGAAAATTTCAAAAGTGCCCCAGTTTCTGCTTTAAACTTTAGGTACTATCCCAAAATGTATCACTGAGGTGACAGAAGTTGATTTCGGAGCATCATTTTTGAACAGGAGCTTCTACCGTTTTGTGGCATATGAGAAATTCCCTAAGCCCCGGACCTGTCGATTTTGGTCAAAAATGAAAATTTCAAAAGTGCCCCAGTTTCTGCTTTAAACTTTAGGTACTATCCCAAAATGTATCACTGAGGTGACAGAAGTTGATTTCGGAGCATCATTTTTGAACAGGAGCTTCTACCGTTTTGTGGCATATGAGAAATTCCCTAAGCCCCGGACCTGTCGATTTTGGTCAAAAATGAAAATTTCAAAAGTGCCCTAATTTCTGCTTTAAACTTTAGGTACTATCCCAAAATGTATCACTGAGGTGACAGAAGTTGATTTCGGAGCATCATTTTTGAACAGGAGCTTCAACCGTTTTGTGGCATATGAGAAATTCCTTAAGCCCCGGACCTGTCGATTTTGGTCAAAAATGAAAATTTCAAAAGTGCCCCAGTTTCTGCTTTAAACTTTAGGTACTATCCCAAAATGTATCACTGAGGTGACAGAAGTTGATTTCGGAGCATTATTTTTGAACAGGAGCTTCAACCGTTTTGTGGCATATGAGAAATTCCCTAAGCCCCGGACCTGTCGATTTTGGTCAAAAATGAAAATTTCAAAAGTGCCCCAATTTCTGCTTTAAACTTTAGGTACTATCCCAAAATGTATCACTGAGGTGACAGAAGTTGATTTCGGAGCATCATTTTTGAACAGGAGCTTCAACCGTTTTGTGGCATATGAGAAATTCCCTAAGCCCCGGACCTGTCGATTTTGGTCAAAAATGTAAATTTCAAAAGTGCCCCAGTTTCTGCTTTAAACTTTTGGTACTATCCCAAAATGTATCACTGAGGTGACAGAAGTTGATTTCGGAGCATCATTTTTGAACAGGAGCTTCTACCGTTTTGTGGCATATGAGAAATTCCCTAAGCCCCGGACCTGTCGATTTTGGTTAAAAATGAAAATTTCAAAAGTGCCCCAGTTTCTGCTTTAAACTTTAGGTACTATCCCAAAATGTATCACTGAGGTGACAGAAGTTGATTTCGGAGCATCATTTTTGAACAGGAGCTTCAACTGTTTTGTGGCATATGAGAAATTCCCTAAGCCCCGGACCTGTCGATTTTGGTCAAAAATGAAAATTTCAAAAGTGCCCCAGTTTCTGCTTTAAACTTTAGGTACTATCCCAAAATGTATCACTGAGGTGACAGAAGTTGATTTCGGAGCATCATTTTTGAACAGGAGCTTCAACCGTTTTGTGGCATATGAGAAATTCCCTAAGCCCCGGACCTGTCGATTTTGGTCAAAAATGAAAATTTCAAAAGTGCCCCAATTTCTGCTTTAAACTTTAGGTACTATCCCAAAATGTATCACTGAGGTGACAGAAGTTGATTTCGGAGCATCATTTTTGAACAGGAGCTTCAACTGTTTTGTGGCATATGAGAAATTCCCTAAGCCCCGGACCTGTCGATTTGGTCAAAAATGAAAATTTCAAAAGTGCCCCAGTTTCTGCTTTAAACTTTAGGTACTATCCCAAAATGTATCACTGAGGTGACAGAAGTTGATTTCGGAGCATCATTTTTGAACAGGAGCTTCAACCGTTTTGTGGCATATGAGAAATTCCCTAAGCCCCGGACCTGTCGATTTTGGTCAAAAATGAAAATTTCAAAAGTGCCCCAATTTCTGCTTTAAACTTTAGGTACTATCCCAAAATGTATCACTGAGGTGACAGAAGTTGATTTCGGAGCATCATTTTTGAACAGGAGCTTCAACCGTTTTGTGGCATATGAGAAATTCCCTAAGCCCCGGACCTGTCGATTTTGGTCAAAAATGAAAATTTCAAAAGTGCCCCAATTTCTGCTTTAAACTTTAGGTACTATCCCAAAATGTATCACTGAGGTGACAGAAGTTGATTTCGGAGCATCATTTTTGAACAGGAGCTTCAACCGTTTTGTGGCATATGAGAAATTCCCTAAGCCCCGGACCTGTCGATTTTGGTCAAAAATGAAAATTTCAAAAGTGCCCCAATTTCTGCTTTAAACTTTAGGTACTATCCCAAAATGTATCACTGAGGTGACAGAAGTTGATTTCGGAGCATCATTTTTGAACAGGAGCTTCAACCGTTTTGTGGCATATGAGAAATTCCCTAAGCCCCGGACCTGTCGATTTTGGTCAAAAATGAAAATTTCAAAAGTGCCCCAATTTCTGCTTTAAACTTTAGGTACTATCCCAAAATGTATCACTGAGGTGACAGAAGTTGATTTCGGAGCATCATTTTTGAACAGGAGCTTCAACCGTTTTGTGGCATATGAGAAATTCCCTAAGCCCCGGACCTGTCGATTTTGGTCAAAAATGAAAATTTCAAAAGTGCCCCAATTTCTGCTTTAAACTTTAGGTACTATCCCAAAATGTATCACTGAGGTGACAGAAGTTGATTTCGGAGCATCATTTTTGAACAGGAGTTTCTACCGTTTTGTGGCATATGAGAAATTCCCTAAGCCCCGGACCTGTCGATTTTGGTCAAAAATGAAAATTTCAAAAGTGCCCCAATTTCTGCTTTAAACTTTAGGTACTATCCCAAAATGTATCACTGAGGTGACAGAAGTTGATTTCGGAGCATCATTTTTGAACAGGAGCTTCAACCGTTTTGTGGCATATGAGAAATTCCCTAAGCCCCGGACCTGTCGATTTTGGTCAAAAATGAAAATTTCAAAAGTGCCCCAGTTTCTGCTTTAAACTTTAGGTACTATCCCAAAATGTATCACTGAGGTGACAGAAGTTGATTTCGGAGCATCATTTTTGAACAGGAGCTTCTACCGTTTTGTGGCATATGAGAAATTCCCTAAGCCCCGGACCTGTCGATTTTGGTCAAAATGAAAATTTCAAAAGTGCCCCAGTTTCTGCTTTAAACTTTAGGTACTATCCCAAAATGTATCACTGAGGTGACAGAAGTTGATTTCGGAGCATCATTTTTGAACAGGAGCTTCTACCGTTTTGTGGCATATGAGAAATTCCCTAAGCCCCGGACCTGTCGATTTTGGTCAAAAATGAAAATTTCAAAAGTGCCCTAATTTCTGCTTTAAACTTTAGGTACTATCCCAAAATGTATCACTGAGGTGACAGAAGTTGATTTCGGAGCATCATTTTTGAACAGGAGCTTCAACCGTTTTGTGGCATATGAGAAATTCCCTAAGCCCCGGACCTGTCGATTTTGGTCAAAAATGAAAATTTCAAAAGTGCCCCAATTTCTGCTTTAAACTTTAGGTACTATCCCAAAATGTATCACTGAGGTGACAGAAGTTGATTTCGGAGCATCATTTTTGAACAGGAGCTTCAACCGTTTTGTGGCATATGAGAAATTCCCTAAGCCCTGGACCTGTCGATTTTGGTCAAAAATGAAAATTTCAAAAGTGCCCCAATTTCTGCTTTAAACTTTAGGTACTATCCCAAAATGTATCACTGAGGTGACAGAAGTTTATTTCGGAGCATCATTTTTGAACAGGAGCTTCTACCGTTTTGTGGCATATGAGAAATTCCCTAAGCCCCGGACCTGTCGATTTTGGTCAAAAATGAAAATTTCAAAAGTGCCCCAATTTCTGCTTTAAACTTTAGGTACTATCCCAAAATGTATCACTGAGGTGACAGAAGTTGATTTCGGAGCATCATTTTTGAACAGGAGCTTCTACCGTTTTGTGGCATATGAGAAATTCCCTAAGCCCCGGACCTGTCGATTTTGGTCAAAAATGAAAATTTCAAAAGTGCCCCAATTTCTGCTTTAAACTTTAGGTACTATCCCAAAATGTATCACTGAGGTGACAGAAGTTGATTTCGGAGCATCATTTTTGAACAGGAGCTTCAACCGTTTTGTGGCATATGAGAAATTCCCTAAGCCCCGGACCTGTCGATTTTGGTCAAAATGAAAATTTCAAATAAAGTGACCCCAGTTTCTGCTTTAAACTTTAGGTACTATCCCAAAATGTATCACTGAGGTGACAGAAGTTGATTTCGGAGCATCATTTTTGAACAGGAGCTTCAACCGTTTTGTGGCATATGAGAAATTCCCTAAGCCCCGGACCTGTCGATTTTGGTCAAAAATTAAAATTTCAAAAGTGCCCCAATTTCTGCTTTAAACTTTAGGTACTATCCCAAAATGTATCACTGAGGTGACAGAAGTTGATTTCGGAGCATCATTTTTGAACAGGAGCTTCAACCGTTTTGTGGCATATGAGAAATTCCCTAAGCCCCGGACCTGTCGATTTTGGTCAAAAATGAAAATTTCAAAAGTGCCCCAATTTCTGCTTTAAACTTTAGGTACTATCCCAAAATGTATCACTGAGGTGACAGAAGTTGATTTCGGAGCATCATTTTTGAACAGGAGCTTCTACCGTTTTGTGGCATATGAGAAATTCCCTAAGCCCCGGACCTGTCGATTTTGGTCAAAAATGAAAATTTCAAAAGTGCCCTAATTTCTGCTTTAAACTTTAGGTACTATCCCAAAATGTATCACTGAGGTGACAGAAGTTGATTTCGGAGCATCATTTTTGAACAGGAGCTTCAACCGTTTTGTGGCATATGAGAAATTCCCTAAGCCCCGGACCTGTCGATTTTGGTCAAAAATGAAAATTTCAAAAGTGCCCCAATTTCTGCTTTAAACTTTAGGTACTATCCCAAAATGTATCACTGAGGTGACAGAAGTTGATTTCGGAGCATCATTTTTGAACAGGAGCTTCAACCGTTTTGTGGCATATGAGAAATTCCCTAAGCCCCGGACCTGTCGATTTTGGTCAAAAATGAAAATTTCAAAAGTGCCCCAATTTCTGCTTTAAACTTTAGGTACTATCCCAAAATGTATCACTGAGGTGACAGAAGTTGATTTCGGAGCATCATTTTGAACAGGAGCTTCAACCGTTTTGTGGCATATGAGAAATTCCCTAAGCCCCGGACCTGTCGATTTTGGTCAAAAATGAAAATTTCAAAAGTGCCCCAATTTCTGCTTTAAACTTTAGGTACTATCCCAAAATGTATCACTGAGGTGACAGAAGTTGATTTCGGAGCATCATTTTTGAACAGGAGCTTCAACCGTTTTGTGGCATATGAGAAATTCCCTAAGCCCCGGACCTGTCGATTTTGGTCAAAAATGAAAATTTCAAAAGTGCCCCAATTTCTGCTTTAAACTTTAGGTACTATCCCAAAATGTATCACTGAGGTGACAGAAGTTGATTTCGGAGCATCATTTTTGAACAGGAGCTTCAACCGTTTTGTGGCATATGAGAAATTCCCTAAGCCCCGGACCTGTCGATTTTGGTCAAAAATGAAAATTTCAAAAGTGCCCCAATTTCTGCTTTAAACTTTAGGTACTATCCCAAAATGTATCACTGAGGTGACAGTAGTTGATTTCGGAGCATCATTTTTGAACAGGAGTTTCTACCGTTTTGTGGCATATGAGAAATTCCCTAAGCCCCGGACCTGTCGATTTTGGTCAAAAATGAAAATTTCAAAAGTGCCCCAATTTCTGCTTTAAACTTTAGGTACTATCCCAAAATGTATCACTGAGGTGACAGAAGTTGATTTCGGAGCATCATTTTTGAACAGGAGCTTCAACCGTTTTGTGGCATATGAGAAATTCCCTAAGCCCCGGACCTGTCGATTTTGGTCAAAAATGAAAATTTCAAAAGTGCCCCAGTTTCTGCTTTAAACTTTAGGTACTATCCCAAAATGTATCACTGAGGTGACAGAAGTTGATTTCGGAGCATCATTTTTGAACAGGAGCTTCTACCGTTTTGTGGCATATGAGAAATTCCCTAAGCCCCGGACCTGTCGATTTTGGTCAAAAATGAAAATTTCAAAAGTGCCCCAGTTTCTGCTTTAAACTTTAGGTACTATCCCAAAATGTATCACTGAGGTGACAGAAGTTGATTTCGGAGCATCATTTTTGAACAGGAGCTTCTACCGTTTTGTGGCATATGAGAAATTCCCTAAGCCCCGGACCTGTCGATTTTGGTCAAAAATGAAAATTTCAAAAGTGCCCTAATTTCTGCTTTAAACTTTAGGTACTATCCCAAAATGTATCACTGAGGTGACAGAAGTTGATTTCGGAGCATCATTTTTGAACAGGAGCTTCAACCGTTTTGTGGCATATGAGAAATTCCCTAAGCCCCGGACCTGTCGATTTTGGTCAAAAATGAAAATTTCAAAAGTGCCCCAATTTCTGCTTTAAACTTTAGGTACTATCCCAAAATGTATCACTGAGGTGACAGAAGTTGATTTCGGAGCATCATTTTTGAACAGGAGCTTCAACCGTTTTGTGGCATATGAGAAATTCCCTAAGCCCTGGACCTGTCGATTTTGGTCAAAAATGAAAATTTCAAAAGTGCCCCAATTTCTGCTTTAAACTTTAGGTACTATCCCAAAATGTATCACTGAGGTGACAGAAGTTTATTTCGGAGCATCATTTTTGAACAGGAGCTTCTACCGTTTTGTGGCATATGAGAAATTCCCTAAGCCCCGGACCTGTCGATTTTGGTCAAAAATGAAAATTTCAAAAGTGCCCCAATTTCTGCTTTAAACTTTAGGTACTATCCCAAAATGTATCACTGAGGTGACAGAAGTTGATTTCGGAGCATCATTTTTGAACAGGAGCTTCTACCGTTTTGTGGCATATGAGAAATTCCCTAAGCCCCGGACCTGTCGATTTTGGTCAAAAATGAAAATTTCAAAAGTGCCCCAATTTCTGCTTTAAACTTTAGGTACTATCCCAAAATGTATCACTGAGGTGACAGAAGTTGATTTCGGAGCATCATTTTTGAACAGGAGCTTCAACCGTTTTGTGGCATATGAGAAATTCCCTAAGCCCCGGACCTGTCGATTTTGGTCAAAAATGAAAATTTCAAAAGTGCCCCAGTTTCTGCTTTAAACTTTAGGTACTATCCCAAAATGTATCACTGAGGTGACAGAAGTTGATTTCGGAGCATCATTTTTGAACAGGAGCTTCAACCGTTTTGTGGCATATGAGAAATTCCCTAAGCCCCGGACCTGTCGATTTTGGTCAAAAATTAAAATTTCAAAAGTGCCCCAATTTCTGCTTTAAACTTTAGGTACTATCCCAAAATGTATCACTGAGGTGACAGAAGTTGATTTCGGAGCATCATTTTTGAACAGGAGCTTCAACCGTTTTGTGGCATATGAGAAATTCCCTAAGCCCCGGACCTGTCGATTTTGGTCAAAAATGAAAATTTCAAAAGTGCCCCAATTTCTGCTTTAAACTTTAGGTACTATCCCAAAATGTATCACTGAGGTGACAGAAGTTGATTTCGGAGCATCATTTTTGAACAGGAGCTTCTACCGTTTTGTGGCATATGAGAAATTCCCTAAGCCCCGGACCTGTCGATTTTGGTCAAAAATGAAAATTTCAAAAGTGCCCTAATTTCTGCTTTAAACTTTAGGTACTATCCCAAAATGTATCACTGAGGTGACAGAAGTTGATTTCGGAGCATCATTTTTGAACAGGAGCTTCAACCGTTTTGTGGCATATGAGAAATTCCCTAAGCCCCGGACCTGTCGATTTTGGTCAAAAATGAAAATTTCAAAAGTGCCCCAATTTCTGCTTTAAACTTTAGGTACTATCCCAAAATGTATCACTGAGGTGACAGAAGTTGATTTCGGAGCATCATTTTTGAACAGGAGCTTCAACCGTTTTGTGGCATATGAGAAATTCCCTAAGCCCCGGACCTGTCGATTTTGGTCAAAAATGAAAATTTCAAAAGTGCCCCAATTTCTGCTTTAAACTTTAGGTACTATCCCAAAATGTATCACTGAGGTGACAGAAGTTGATTTCGGAGCATCATTTTTGAACAGGAGCTTCAACCGTTTTGTGGCATATGAGAAATTCCCTAAGCCCTGGACCTGTCGATTTTGGTCAAAATGAAAATTTCAAAAGTGCCCCAATTTCTGCTTTAAACTTTAGGTACTATCCCAAAATGTATCACTGAGGTGACAGAAGTTTATTTCGGAGCATCATTTTTGAACAGGAGCTTCTACCGTTTTGTGGCATATGAGAAATTCCCTAAGCCCCGGACCTGTCGATTTTGGTCAAAAATGAAAATTTCAAAAGTGCCCCAATTTCTGCTTTAAACTTTAGGTACTATCCCAAAATGTATCACTGAGGTGACAGAAGTTGATTTCGGAGCATCATTTTTGAACAGGAGCTTCTACCGTTTTGTGGCATATGAGAAATTCCCTAAGCCCCGGACCTGTCGATTTTGGTCAAAAATGAAAATTTCAAAAGTGCCCCAATTTCTGCTTTAAACTTTAGGTACTATCCCAAAATGTATCACTGAGGTGACAGAAGTTGATTTCGGAGCATCATTTTTGAACAGGAGCTTCAACCGTTTTGTGGCATATGAGAAATTCCCTAAGCCCCGGACCTGTCGATTTTGGTCAAAAATGAAAATTTCAAAGACCCCCAGTTTCTGCTTTAAACTTTAGGTACTATCCCAAAATGTATCACTGAGGTGACAGAAGTTGATTTCGGAGCATCATTTTTGAACAGGAGCTTCAACCGTTTTGTGGCATATGAGAAATTCCCTAAGCCCCGGACCTGTCGATTTTGGTCAAAAATGAAAATTTCAAAAGTGCCCCAATTTCTGCTTTAAACTTTAGGTACTATCCCAAAATGTATCACTGAGGTGACAGAAGTTGATTTCGGAGCATCATTTTTGAACAGGAGCTTCTACCGTTTTGTGGCATATGAGAAATTCCCTAAGCCCCGGACCTGTCGATTTTGGTCAAAAATGAAAATTTCAAAAGTGCCCTAATTTCTGCTTTAAACTTTAGGTACTATCCCAAAATGTATCACTGAGGTGACAGAAGTTTATTTCGGAGCATCATTTTTGAACAGGAGCTTCTACCGTTTTGTGGCATATGAGAAATTCCCTAAGCCCCGGACCTGTCGATTTTGGTCAAAAATGAAAATTTCAAAAGTGCCCCAATTTCTGCTTTAAACTTTAGGTACTATCCCAAAATGTATCACTGAGGTGACAGAAGTTGATTTCGGAGCATCATTTTTGAACAGGAGCTTCTACCGTTTTGTGGCATATGAGAAATTCCCTAAGCCCCGGACCTGTCGATTTTGGTCAAAAATGAAAATTTCAAAAGTGCCCCAATTTCTGCTTTAAACTTTAGGTACTATCCCAAAATGTATCACTGAGGTGACAGAAGTTGATTTCGGAGCATCATTTTTGAACAGGAGCTTCAACCGTTTTGTGGCATATGAGAAATTCCCTAAGCCCCGGACCTGTCGATTTTGGTCAAAAATGAAAATTTCAAAAGTGCCCCAGTTTCTGCTTTAAACTTTAGGTACTATCCCAAAATGTATCACTGAGGTGACAGAAGTTGATTTCGGAGCATCATTTTTGAACAGGAGCTTCAACCGTTTTGTGGCATATGAGAAATTCCCTAAGCCCCGGACCTGTCGATTTTGGTCAAAAATGAAAATTTCAAAAGTGCCCCAGTTTCTGCTTTAAACTTTAGGTACTATCCCAAAATGTATCACTGAGGTGACAGAAGTTGATTTCGGAGCATCATTTTTGAACAGGAGCTTCTACCGTTTTGTGGCACATGAGAAGTAACCTAAGCCCCGGACCTGTCGATTTTGGTCAAAAATGAAAATTTCAAAAGTGCCCCAATTTCTGCTTTAAACTTTAGGTACTATCCCAAAATGTATCACTGAGGTGACAAAAGTTGATTTCGGAGCATCATTTTTGAACAGGAGCTTCAACCATTTTGTGGCATATGAGAAATTCCCTAAGCCCCGGACCTGTCGATTTTGGTCAAAAATGAAAATTTCAAAAGTGCCCCAATTTCTGCTTTAAACTTTAGGTACTATCCCAAAATGTATCACTGAGGTGACAGAAGTTGATTTCGGAGCATCATTTTTGAACAGGAGCTTCAACCGTTTTGTGGCATATGAGAAATTCCCTAAGCCCCGGCCCTGTCGATTTTGGTCAAAAATGAAAATTTCAAAAGTGCCCCAGTTTCTGCTTTAAACTTTAGGTACTATCCCAAAATGTATCACTGAGGTGACAGAAGTTGATTTCGGAGCATCATTTTTGAACAGGAGCTTCAACCGTTTTGTGGCATATGAGAAATTCCCTAAGCCCCGGACCTGTCGATTTTGGTCAAAAATGAAAATTTCAAAAGTGCCCCAATTTCTGCTTTAAACTTTAGGTACTATCCCAAAATGTATCACTGAGGTGACAGAAGTTGATTTCGGAGCATCATTTTTGAACAGGAGCTTCAACCGTTTTGTGGCATATGAGAAATTCCCTAAGCCCCGGACCTGTCGATTTTGGTCAAAAATGAAAATTTCAAAAGTGCCCCAATTTCTGCTTTAAACTTTAGGTACTATCCCAAAATGTATCACTGAGGTGACAGAAGTTGATTTCGGAGCATCATTTTTGAACAGGAGCTTCTACCGTTTTGTGGCATATGAGAAATTCCCTAAGCCCTGGACCTGTCGATTTTGGTCAAAAATGAAAATTTCAAAAGTGCCCCAGTTTCTGCTTTAAACTTTAGGTACTATCCCAAAATGTATCACTGAGGTGACAGAAGTTGATTTCGGAGCATCATTTTTGAACAGGAGCTTCAACCGTTTTGTGGCATATGAGAAATTCCCTAAGCCCCGGACCTGTCGATTTTGGTCAAAAATTAAAATTTCAAAAGTGCCCCAATTTCTGCTTTAAACTTTAGGTACTATCCCAAAATGTATCACTGAGGTGACAGAAGTTGATTTCGGAGCATCATTTTTGAACAGGAGCTTCAACCGTTTTGTGGCATATGAGAAATTCCCTAAGCCCCGGACCTGTCGATTTTGGTCAAAAATGAAAATTTCAAAAGTGCCCCAATTTCTGCTTTAAACTTTAGGTACTATCCCAAAATGTATCACTGAGGTGACAGAAGTTGATTTCGGAGCATCATTTTTGAACAGGAGCTTCTACCGTTTTGTGGCATATGAGAAATTCCCTAAGCCCCGGACCTGTCGATTTTGGTCAAAAATGAAAATTTCAAAAGTGCCCTAATTTCTGCTTTAAACTTTAGGTACTATCCCAAAATGTATCACTGAGGTGACAGAAGTTGATTTCGGAGCATCATTTTTGAACAGGAGCTTCAACCGTTTTGTGGCATATGAGAAATTCCCTAAGCCCCGGACCTGTCGATTTTGGTCAAAAATGAAAATTTCAAAAGTGCCCCAATTTCTGCTTTAAACTTTAGGTACTATCCCAAAATGTATCACTGAGGTGACAGAAGTTGATTTCGGAGCATCATTTTTGAACAGGAGCTTCAACCGTTTTGTGGCATATGAGAAATTCCCTAAGCCCCGGACCTGTCGATTTTGGTCAAAAATGAAAATTTCAAAAGTGCCCCAATTTCTGCTTTAAACTTTAGGTACTATCCCAAAATGTATCACTGAGGTGACAGAAGTTGATTTCGGAGCATCATTTTTGAACAGGAGCTTCAACCGTTTTGTGGCATATGAGAAATTCCCTAAGCCCTGGACCTGTCGATTTTGGTCAAAAATGAAAATTTCAAAAGTGCCCCAATTTCTGCTTTAAACTTTAGGTACTATCCCAAAATGTATCACTGAGGTGACAGAAGTTTATTTCGGAGCATCATTTTTGAACAGGAGCTTCTACCGTTTTGTGGCATATGAGAAATTCCCTAAGCCCCGGACCTGTCGATTTTGGTCAAAAATGAAAATTTCAAAAGTGCCCCAATTTCTGCTTTAAACTTTAGGTACTATCCCAAAATGTATCACTGAGGTGACAGAAGTTGATTTCGGAGCATCATTTTTGAACAGGAGCTTCTACCGTTTTGTGGCATATGAGAAATTCCCTAAGCCCCGGACCTGTCGATTTTGGTCAAAAATGAAAATTTCAAAAGTGCCCCAATTTCTGCTTTAAACTTTAGGTACTATCCCAAAATGTATCACTGAGGTGACAGAAGTTGATTTCGGAGCATCATTTTTGAACAGGAGCTTCAACCGTTTTGTGGCATATGAGAAATTCCCTAAGCCCCGGACCTGTCGATTTTGGTCAAAAATGAAAATTTCAAAACCCCCAGTTTCTGCTTTAAACTTTAGGTACTATCCCAAAATGTATCACTGAGGTGACAGAAGTTGATTTCGGAGCATCATTTTTGAACAGGAGCTTCAACCGTTTTGTGGCATATGAGAAATTCCCTAAGCCCCGGACCTGTCGATTTTGGTCAAAAATGAAAATTTCAAAAGTGCCCCAATTTCTGCTTTAAACTTTAGGTACTATCCCAAAATGTATCACTGAGGTGACAGAAGTTGATTTCGGAGCATCATTTTTGAACAGGAGCTTCTACCGTTTTGTGGCATATGAGAAATTCCCTAAGCCCCGGACCTGTCGATTTTGGTCAAAAATGAAAATTTCAAAAGTGCCCTAATTTCTGCTTTAAACTTTAGGTACTATCCCAAAATGTATCACTGAGGTGACAGAAGTTTATTTCGGAGCATCATTTTTGAACAGGAGCTTCTACCGTTTTGTGGCATATGAGAAATTCCCTAAGCCCCGGACCTGTCGATTTTGGTCAAAAATGAAAATTTCAAAAGTGCCCCAATTTCTGCTTTAAACTTTAGGTACTATCCCAAAATGTATCACTGAGGTGACAGAAGTTGATTTCGGAGCATCATTTTTGAACAGGAGCTTCTACCGTTTTGTGGCATATGAGAAATTCCCTAAGCCCCGGACCTGTCGATTTTGGTCAAAAATGAAAATTTCAAAAGTGCCCCAATTTCTGCTTTAAACTTTAGGTACTATCCCAAAATGTATCACTGAGGTGACAGAAGTTGATTTCGGAGCATCATTTTTGAACAGGAGCTTCAACCGTTTTGTGGCATATGAGAAATTCCCTAAGCCCCGGACCTGTCGATTTTGGTCAAAAATGAAAATTTCAAAAGTGCCCCAGTTTCTGCTTTAAACTTTAGGTACTATCCCAAAATGTATCACTGAGGTGACAGAAGTTGATTTCGGAGCATCATTTTTGAACAGGAGCTTCAACCGTTTTGTGGCATATGAGAAATTCCCTAAGCCCCGGACCTGTCGATTTTGGTCAAAAATGAAAATTTCAAAAGTGCCCCAGTTTCTGCTTTAAACTTTAGGTACTATCCCAAAATGTATCACTGAGGTGACAGAAGTTGATTTCGGAGCATCATTTTTGAACAGGAGCTTCTACCGTTTTGTGGCACATGAGAAGTAACCTAAGCCCCGGACCTGTCGATTTTGGTCAAAAATGAAAATTTCAAAAGTGCCCCAATTTCTGCTTTAAACTTTAGGTACTATCCCAAAATGTATCACTGAGGTGACAAAAGTTGATTTCGGAGCATCATTTTTGAACAGGAGCTTCAACCATTTTGTGGCATATGAGAAATTCCCTAAGCCCCGGACCTGTCGATTTTGGTCAAAAATGAAAATTTCAAAAGTGCCCCAATTTCTGCTTTAAACTTTAGGTACTATCCCAAAATGTATCACTGAGGTGACAGAAGTTGATTTCGGAGCATCATTTTTGAACAGGAGCTTCAACCGTTTTGTGGCATATGAGAAATTCCCTAAGCCCCGGCCCTGTCGATTTTGGTCAAAAATGAAAATTTCAAAAGTGCCCCAGTTTCTGCTTTAAACTTTAGGTACTATCCCAAAATGTATCACTGAGGTGACAGAAGTTGATTTCGGAGCATCATTTTTGAACAGGAGCTTCAACCGTTTTGTGGCATATGAGAAATTCCCTAAGCCCCGGACCTGTCGATTTTGGTCAAAAATGAAAATTTCAAAAGTGCCCCAATTTCTGCTTTAAACTTTAGGTACTATCCCAAAATGTATCACTGAGGTGACAGAAGTTGATTTCGGAGCATCATTTTTGAACAGGAGCTTCAACCGTTTTGTGGCATATGAGAAATTCCCTAAGCCCCGGACCTGTCGATTTTGGTCAAAAATGAAAATTTCAAAAGTGCCCCAATTTCTGCTTTAAACTTTAGGTACTATCCCAAAATGTATCACTGAGGTGACAGAAGTTGATTTCGGAGCATCATTTTTGAACAGGAGCTTCTACCGTTTTGTGGCATATGAGAAATTCCCTAAGCCCTGGACCTGTCGATTTTGGTCAAAAATTAAAATTTCAAAAGTGCCCCAGTTTCTGCTTTAAACTTTAGGTACTATCCCAAAATGTATCACTGAGGTGACAGAAGTTGATTTCGGAGCATCATTTTTGAACAGGAGCTTCAACCGTTTTGTGGCATATGAGAAATTCCCTAAGCCCCGGACCTGTCGATTTTGGTCAAAAATGAAAATTTCAAAAGTGCCCCAGTTTCTGCTTTAAACTTTAGGTACTATCCCAAAATGTATCACTGAGGTGACAGAAGTTGATTTCGGAGCATCATTTTTGAACAGGAGCTTCAACCGTTTTGTGGCATATGAGAAATTCCCTAAGCCCCGGACCTGTCGATTTTGGTCAAAAATGAAAATTTCAAAAGTGCCCCAATTTCTGCTTTAAACTTTAGGTACTATCCCAAAATGTATCACTGAGGTGACAGAAGTTGATTTCGGAGCATCATTTTTGAACAGGAGCTTCAACCGTTTTGTGGCATATGAGAAATTCCCTAAGCCCCGGACCTGTCGATTTTGGTCAAAAATGAAAATTTCAAAAGTGCCCCAGTTTCTGCTTTAAACTTTAGGTACTATCCCAAAATGTATCACTGAGGTGACAGAAGTTGATTTCGGAGCATCATTTTTGAACAGGAGCTTCTACCGTTTTGTGGCATATGAGAAATTCCCTAAGCCCCGGACCTGTCGATTTTGGTCAAAAATGAAAATTTCAAAAGTGCCCCAATTTCTGCTTTAAACTTTAGGTACTATCCCAAAATGTATCACTGAGGTGACAGAAGTTGATTTCGGAGCATCATTTTTGAACAGGAGCTTCAACCGTTTTGTGGCATATGAGAAATTCCCTAAGCCCCGGACCTGTCGATTTTGGTCAAAAATGAAAATTTCAAAAGTGCCCCAGTTTCTGCTTTAAACTTTAGGTACTATCCCAAAATGTATCACTGAGGTGACAGAAGTTGATTTCGGAGCATCATTTTTGAACAGGAGCTTCAACCGTTTTGTGGCATATGAGAAATTCCCTAAGCCCCGGACCTGTCGATTTTGGTCAAAAATGAAAATTTCAAAAGTGCCCCAATTTCTGCTTTAAACTTTAGGTACTATCCCAAAATGTATCACTGAGGTGACAGAAGTTGATTTCGGAGCATCATTTTTGAACAGGAGCTTCAACCGTTTTGTGGCATATGAGAAATTCCCTAAGCCCCGGACCTGTCGATTTTGGTCAAAAATGAAAATTTCAAAAGTGCCCCAGTTTCTGCTTTAAACTTTAGGTACTATCCCAAAATGTATCACTGAGGTGACAGAAGTTGATTTTGGAGCATCATTTTTGAACAGGAGCTTCTACCGTTTTGTGGCATATGAGAAATTCCCTAAGCCCCGGACCTGTCGATTTTGGTCAAAAATGAAAATTTCAAAAGTGCCCCAATTTCTGCTTTAAACTTTAGGTACTATCCCAAAATGTATCACTGAGGTGACAGAAGTTGATTTCGGAGCATCATTTTTGAACAGGAGCTTCAACCGTTTTGTGGCATATGAGAAATTCCCTAAGCCCCGGACCTGTCGATTTTGGTCAAAAATGAAAATTTCAAAAGTGCCCCAATTTCTGCTTTAAACTTTAGGTACTATCCCAAAATGTATCAATGAGGTGACAGAAGTTGATTTCGGAGCATCATTTTTGAATAGGAGCTTCTACCGTTTTGTGGCATATGAGAAATTCCCTAAGCCCCGGACCTGTCGATTTTGGTCAAAAATGAAAATTTCAAAAGTGCCCTAATTTCTGCTTTAAACTTTAGGTACTATCCCAAAATGTATCACTGAGGTGACAGAAGTTGATTTCGGAGCATCATTTTTGAACAGGAGCTTCAACCGTTTTGTGGCATATGAGAAATTCCCTAAGCCCCGGACCTGTCGATTTTGGTCAAAAATGAAAATTTCAAAAGTGCCCCAATTTCTGCTTTAAACTTTAGGTACTATCCCAAAATGTATCACTGAGGTGACAGAAGTTGATTTCGGAGCATCATTTTTGAACAGGAGCTTCAACCGTTTTGTGGCATATGAGAAATTCCCTAAGCCCTGGACCTGTCGATTTTGGTCAAAAATGAAAATTTCAAAAGTGCCCCAATTTCTGCTTTAAACTTTAGGTACTATCCCAAAATGTATCACTGAGGTGACAGAAGTTTATTTCGGAGCATCATTTTTGAACAGGAGCTTCTACCGTTTTGTGGCATATGAGAAATTCCCTAAGCCCCGGACCTGTCGATTTTGGTCAAAAATGAAAATTTCAAAAGTGCCCCAATTTCTGCTTTAAACTTTAGGTACTATCCCAAAATGTATCACTGAGGTGACAGAAGTTGATTTCGGAGCATCATTTTTGAACAGGAGCTTCTACCGTTTTGTGGCATATGAGAAATTCCCTAAGCCCCGGACCTGTCGATTTTGGTCAAAAATGAAAATTTCAAAAGTGCCCCAATTTCTGCTTTAAACTTTAGGTACTATCCCAAAATGTATCACTGAGGTGACAGAAGTTGATTTCGGAGCATCATTTTTGAACAGGAGCTTCAACCGTTTTGTGGCATATGAGAAATTCCCTAAGCCCCGGACCTGTCGATTTTGGTCAAAAATGAAAATTTCAAAAGTGCCCCAGTTTCTGCTTTAAACTTTAGGTACTATCCCAAAATGTATCACTGAGGTGACAGAAGTTGATTTCGGAGCATCATTTTTGAACAGGAGCTTCAACCGTTTTGTGGCATATGAGAAATTCCCTAAGCCCCGGACCTGTCGATTTTGGTCAAAAATGAAAATTTCAAAAGTGCCCCAGTTTCTGCTTTAAACTTTAGGTACTATCCCAAAATGTATCACTGAGGTGACAGAAGTTGATTTCGGAGCATCATTTTTGAACAGGAGCTTCTACCGTTTTGTGGCACATGAGAAGTTCCCTAAGCCCCGGACCTGTCGATTTTGGTCAAAAATGAAAATTTCAAAAGTGCCCCAGTTTCTGCTTTAAACTTTAGGTACTATCCCAAAATGTATCACTGAGGTGACAGAAGTTGATTTCGGAGCATCATTTTTGAACAGGAGCTTCAACCGTTTTGTGGCATATGAGAAATTCCCTAAGCCCCGGACCTGTCGATTTTGGTCAAAAATGAAAATTTCAAAAGTGCCCCAGTTTCTGCTTTAAACTTTAGGTACTATCCCAAAATGTATCACTGAGGTGACAGAAGTTGATTTCGGAGCATCATTTTTGAACAGGAGCTTCTACCGTTTTGTGGCATATGAGAAATTCCCTAAGCCCCGGACCTGTCGATTTTGGTCAAAAATGAAAATTTCAAAAGTGCCCCAATTTCTGCTTTAAACTTTAGGTACTATCCCAAAATGTATCACTGAGGTGACAGAAGTTGATTTCGGAGCATCATTTTTGAACAGGAGCTTCAACCGTTTTGTGGCATATGAGAAATTCCCTAAGCCCCGGACCTGTCGATTTTGGTCAAAAATGAAAATTTCAAAAGTGCCCCAGTTTCTGCTTTAAACTTTAGGTACTATCCCAAAATGTATCACTGAGGTGACAGAAGTTGATTTCGGAGCATCATTTTTGAACAGGAGCTTCAACCGTTTTGTGGCATATGAGAAATTCCCTAAGCCCCGGACCTGTCGATTTTGGTCAAAAATGAAAATTTCAAAAGTGCCCCAATTTCTGCTTTAAACTTTAGGTACTATCCCAAAATGTATCACTGAGGTGACAGAAGTTGATTTCGGAGCATCATTTTTGAACAGGAGCTTCAACCGTTTTGTGGCATATGAGAAATTCCCTAAGCCCCGGACCTGTCGATTTTGGTCAAAAATGAAAATTTCAAAAGTGCCCCAGTTTCTGCTTTAAACTTTAGGTACTATCCCAAAATGTATCACTGAGGTGACAGAAGTTGATTTTGGAGCATCATTTTTGAACAGGAGCTTCTACCGTTTTGTGGCATATGAGAAATTCCCTAAGCCCCGGACCTGTCGATTTTGGTCAAAAATGAAAATTTCAAAAGTGCCCCAATTTCTGCTTTAAACTTTAGGTACTATCCCAAAATGTATCACTGAGGTGACAGAAGTTGATTTCGGAGCATCATTTTTGAACAGGAGCTTCAACCGTTTTGTGGCATATGAGAAATTCCCTAAGCCCCGGACCTGTCGATTTTGGTCAAAAATGAAAATTTCAAAAGTGCCCCAATTTCTGCTTTAAACTTTAGGTACTATCCCAAAATGTATCAATGAGGTGACAGAAGTTGATTTCGGAGCATCATTTTTGAACAGGAGCTTCTACCGTTTTGTGGCATATGAGAAATTCCCTAAGCCCCGGACCTGTCGATTTTGGTCAAAAATGAAAATTTCAAAAGTGCCCTAATTTCTGCTTTAAACTTTAGGTACTATCCCAAAATGTATCACTGAGGTGACAGAAGTTGATTTCGGAGCATCATTTTTGAACAGGAGCTTCAACCGTTTTGTGGCATATGAGAAATTCCCTAAGCCCCGGACCTGTCGATTTTGGTCAAAAATGAAAATTTCAAAAGTGCCCCAATTTCTGCTTTAAACTTTAGGTACTATCCCAAAATGTATCACTGAGGTGACAGAAGTTGATTTCGGAGCATCATTTTTGAACAGGAGCTTCAACCGTTTTGTGGCATATGAGAAATTCCCTAAGCCCCGGCCCTGTCGATTTTGGTCAAAAATGAAAATTTCAAAAGTGCCCCAGTTTCTGCTTTAAACTTTAGGTACTATCCCAAAATGTATCACTGAGGTGACAGAAGTTGATTTCGGAGCATCATTTTTGAACAGGAGCTTCAACCGTTTTGTGGCATATGAGAAATTCCCTAAGCCCCGGCCCTGTCGATTTTGGTCAAAAATGAAAATTTCAAAAGTGCCCCAATTTCTGCTTTAAACTTTAGGTACTATCCCAAAATGTATCACTGAGGTGACAGAAGTTGATTTCGGAGCATCATTTTTGAACAGGAGCTTCAACCGTTTTGTGGCATATGAGAAATTCCCTAAGCCCCGGACCTGTCGATTTTGGTCAAAAATGAAAATTTCAAAAGTGCCCCAATTTCTGCTTTAAACTTTAGGTACTATCCCAAAATGTATCACTGAGGTGACAGAAGTTGATTTCGGAGCATCATTTTTGAACAGGAGCTTCAACCGTTTTGTGGCATATGAGAAATTCCCTAAGCCCTGGACCTGTCGATTTTGGTCAAAAATTAAAATTTCAAAAGTGCCCCAATTTCTGCTTTAAACTTTAGGTACTATCCCAAAATGTATCACTGAGGTGACAGAAGTTGATTTCGGAGCATCATTTTTGAACAGGAGCTTCTACCGTTTTGTGGCACATGAGAAGTTCCCTAAGCCCCGGACCTGTCGATTTTGGTCAAAAATGAAAATTTCAAAAGTGCCCCAGTTTCTGCTTTAAACTTTAGGTACTATCCCAAAATGTATCACTGAGGTGACAGAAGTTGATTTCGGAGCATCATTTTTGAACAGGAGCTTCAACCGTTTTGTGGCATATGAGAAATTCCCTAAGCCCCGGACCTGTCGATTTTGGTCAAAAATGAAAATTTCAAAAGTGCCCCAGTTTCTGCTTTAAACTTTAGGTACTATCCCAAAATGTATCACTGAGGTGACAGAAGTTGATTTCGGAGCATCATTTTTGAACAGGAGCTTCTACCGTTTTGTGGCATATGAGAAATTCCCTAAGCCCCGGACCTGTCGATTTTGGTCAAAAATGAAAATTTCAAAAGTGCCCCAATTTCTGCTTTAAACTTTAGGTACTATCCCAAAATGTATCACTGAGGTGACAGAAGTTGATTTCGGAGCATCATTTTTGAACAGGAGCTTCAACCGTTTTGTGGCATATGAGAAATTCCCTAAGCCCCGGACCTGTCGATTTTGGTCAAAAATGAAAATTTCAAAAGTGCCCCAGTTTCTGCTTTAAACTTTAGGTACTATCCCAAAATGTATCACTGAGGTGACAGAAGTTGATTTCGGAGCATCATTTTTGAACAGGAGCTTCAACCGTTTTGTGGCATATGAGAAATTCCCTAAGCCCCGGACCTGTCGATTTTGGTCAAAAATGAAAATTTCAAAAGTGCCCCAATTTCTGCTTTAAACTTTAGGTACTATCCCAAAATGTATCACTGAGGTGACAGAAGTTGATTTCGGAGCATCATTTTTGAACAGGAGCTTCAACCGTTTTGTGGCATATGAGAAATTCCCTAAGCCCCGGACCTGTCGATTTTGGTCAAAAATGAAAATTTCAAAAGTGCCCCAGTTTCTGCTTTAAACTTTAGGTACTATCCCAAAATGTATCACTGAGGTGACAGAAGTTGATTTTGGAGCATCATTTTTGAACAGGAGCTTCTACCGTTTTGTGGCATATGAGAAATTCCCTAAGCCCCGGACCTGTCGATTTTGGTCAAAAATGAAAATTTCAAAAGTGCCCCAATTTCTGCTTTAAACTTTAGGTACTATCCCAAAATGTATCACTGAGGTGACAGAAGTTGATTTCGGAGCATCATTTTTGAACAGGAGCTTCAACCGTTTTGTGGCATATGAGAAATTCCCTAAGCCCCGGACCTGTCGATTTTGGTCAAAAATGAAAATTTCAAAAGTGCCCCAATTTCTGCTTTAAACTTTAGGTACTATCCCAAAATGTATCAATGAGGTGACAGAAGTTGATTTCGGAGCATCATTTTTGAACAGGAGCTTCTACCGTTTTGTGGCATATGAGAAATTCCCTAAGCCCCGGACCTGTCGATTTTGGTCAAAAATGAAAATTTCAAAAGTGCCCTAATTTCTGCTTTAAACTTTAGGTACTATCCCAAAATGTATCACTGAGGTGACAGAAGTTGATTTCGGAGCATCATTTTTGAACAGGAGCTTCAACCGTTTTGTGGCATATGAGAAATTCCCTAAGCCCCGGACCTGTCGATTTTGGTCAAAAATGAAAATTTCAAAAGTGCCCCAATTTCTGCTTTAAACTTTAGGTACTATCCCAAAATGTATCACTGAGGTGACAGAAGTTGATTTCGGAGCATCATTTTTGAACAGGAGCTTCAACCGTTTTGTGGCATATGAGAAATTCCCTAAGCCCCGGCCCTGTCGATTTTGGTCAAAAATGAAAATTTCAAAAGTGCCCCAGTTTCTGCTTTAAACTTTAGGTACTATCCCAAAATGTATCACTGAGGTGACAGAAGTTGATTTCGGAGCATCATTTTTGAACAGGAGCTTCAACCGTTTTGTGGCATATGAGAAATTCCCTAAGCCCCGGCCCTGTCGATTTTGGTCAAAAATGAAAATTTCAAAAGTGCCCCAATTTCTGCTTTAAACTTTAGGTACTATCCCAAAATGTATCACTGAGGTGACAGAAGTTGATTTCGGAGCATCATTTTTGAACAGGAGCTTCAACCGTTTTGTGGCATATGAGAAATTCCCTAAGCCCCGGACCTGTCGATTTTGGTCAAAAATGAAAATTTCAAAAGTGCCCCAATTTCTGCTTTAAACTTTAGGTACTATCCCAAAATGTATCACTGAGGTGACAGAAGTTGATTTCGGAGCATCATTTTTGAACAGGAGCTTCAACCGTTTTGTGGCATATGAGAAATTCCCTAAGCCCTGGACCTGTCGATTTTGGTCAAAAATTAAAATTTCAAAAGTGCCCCAATTTCTGCTTTAAACTTTAGGTACTATCCCAAAATGTATCACTGAGGTGACAGAAGTTGATTTCGGAGCATCATTTTTGAACAGGAGCTTCAACCGTTTTGTGGCATATGAGAAATTCCCTAAGCCCCGGACCTGTCGATTTTGGTCAAAAATGAAAATTTCAAAAGTGCCCCAATTTCTGCTTTAAACTTTAGGTACTATCCCAAAATGTATCAATGAGGTGACAGAAGTTGATTTCGGAGCATCATTTTTGAACAGGAGCTTCTACCGTTTTGTGGCATATGAGAAATTCCCTAAGCCCCGGACCTGTCGATTTTGGTCAAAAATGAAAATTTCAAAAGTGCCCCAGTTTCTGCTTTAAACTTTAGGTACTATCCCAAAATGTATCACTGAGGTGACAGAAGTTGATTTCGGAGCATCATTTTTGAACAGGAGCTTCTACCGTTTTGTGGCATATGAGAAATTCCCTAAGCCCCGGACCTGTCGATTTTGGTCAAAAATGAAAATTTCAAAAGTGCCCCAATTTCTGCTTTAAACTTTAGGTACTATCCCAAAATGTATCACTGAGGTGACAGAAGTTGACTTCGGAGCATCATTTTTGAACAGGAGCTTCAACCGTTTTGTGGCATATGAGAAATTCCCTAAGCCCCGGACCTGTCGATTTTGGTCAAAAATGAAAATTTCAAAAGTGCCCCAGTTTCTGCTTTAAACTTTAGGTACTATCCCAAAATGTATCACTGAGGTGACAGAAGTTGATTTCGGAGCATCATTTTTGAACAGGAGCTTCTACCGTTTTGTGGCATATGAGAAATTCCCTAAGCCCCGGACCTGTCGATTTTGGTCAAAAATGAAAATTTCAAAAGTGCCCCAATTTCTGCTTTAAACTTTAGGTACTATCCCAAAATGTATCACTGAGGTGACAGAAGTTGATTTCGGAGCATCATTTTTGAACAGGAGCTTCAACCGTTTTGTGGCATATGAGAAATTCCCTAAGCCCCGGACCTGTCGATTTTGGTCAAAAATGAAAATTTCAAAAGTGCCCCAGTTTCTGCTTTAAACTTTAGGTACTATCCCAAAATGTATCACTGAGGTGACAGAAGTTGATTTCGGAGCATCATTTTTGAACAGGAGCTTCAACCGTTTTGTGGCATATGAGAAATTCCCTAAGCCCCGGACCTGTCGATTTTGGTCAAAAATGAAAATTTCAAAAGTGCCCCAGTTTCTGCTTTAAACTTTAGGTACTATCCCAAAATGTATCACTGAGGTGACAGAAGTTGATTTCGGAGCATCATTTTTGAACAGGAGCTTCAACCGTTTTGTGGCATATGAGAAATTCCCTAAGCCCCGGACCTGTCGATTTTGGTCAAAAATGAAAATTTCAAAAGTGCCCCAGTTTCTGCTTTAAACTTTAGGTACTATCCCAAAATGTATCACTGAGGTGACAGAAGTTGATTTTGGAGCATCATTTTTGAACAGGAGCTTCTACCGTTTTGTGGCATATGAGAAATTCCCTAAGCCCCGGACCTGTCGATTTTGGTCAAAAATGAAAATTTCAAAAGTGCCCCAATTTCTGCTTTAAACTTTAGGTACTATCCCAAAATGTATCACTGAGGTGACAGAAGTTGATTTCGGAGCATCATTTTTGAACAGGAGCTTCTACCGTTTTGTGGCATATGAGAAATTCCCTAAGCCCCGGACCTGTCGATTTTGGTCAAAAATGAAAATTTCAAAAGTGCCCCAATTTCTGCTTTAAACTTTAGGTACTATCCCAAAATGTATCACTGAGGTGACAGAAGTTGATTTCGGAGCATCATTTTTGAACAGGAGCTTCAACCGTTTTGTGGCATATGAGAAATTCCCTAAGCCCCGGACCTGTCGATTTTGGTCAAAAATGAAAATTTCAAAAGTGCCCCAGTTTCTGCTTTAAACTTTAGGTACTATCCCAAAATGTATCACTGAGGTGACAGAAGTTGATTTCGGAGCATCATTTTTGAACAGGAGCTTCTACCGTTTTGTGGCATATGAGAAATTCCCTAAGCCCCGGACCTGTCGATTTTGGTCAAAAATGAAAATTTCAAAAGTGCCCCAATTTCTGCTTTAAACTTTAGGTACTATCCCAAAATGTATCACTGAGGTGACAGAAGTTGATTTCGGAGCATCATTTTTGAACAGGAGCTTCAACCGTTTTGTGGCATATGAGAAATTCCCTAAGCCCCGGACCTGTCGATTTTGGTCAAAAATGAAAATTTCAAAAGTGCCCCAGTTTCTGCTTTAAACTTTAGGTACTATCCCAAAATGTATCACTGAGGTGACAGAAGTTGATTTCGGAGCATCATTTTTGAACAGGAGCTTCAACCGTTTTGTGGCATATGAGAAATTCCCTAAGCCCCGGACCTGTCGATTTTGGTCAAAAATGAAAATTTCAAAAGTGCCCCAGTTTCTGCTTTAAACTTTAGGTACTATCCCAAAATGTATCACTGAGGTGACAGAAGTTGATTTTGGAGCATCATTTTTGAACAGGAGCTTCTACCGTTTTGTGGCATATGAGAAATTCCCTAAGCCCCGGACCTGTCGATTTTGGTCAAAAATGAAAATTTCAAAAGTGCCCCAATTTCTGCTTTAAACTTTAGGTACTATCCCAAAATGTATCACTGAGGTGACAGAAGTTGATTTCGGAGCATCATTTTTGAACAGGAGCTTCTACCGTTTTGTGGCATATGAGAAATTCCCTAAGCCCCGGACCTGTCGATTTTGGTCAAAAATGAAAATTTCAAAAGTGCCCCAATTTCTGCTTTAAACTTTAGGTACTATCCCAAAATGTATCACTGAGGTGACAGAAGTTGATTTCGGAGCATCATTTTTGAACAGGAGCTTCAACCGTTTTGTGGCATATGAGAAATTCCCTAAGCCCCGGACCTGTCGATTTTGGTCAAAAATGAAAATTTCAAAAGTGCCCCAGTTTCTGCTTTAAACTTTAGGTACTATCCCAAAATGTATCACTGAGGTGACAGAAGTTGATTTCGGAGCATCATTTTTGAACAGGAGCTTCAACCGTTTTGTGGCATATGAGAAATTCCCTAAGCCCCGGACCTGTCGATTTTGGTCAAAAATGAAAATTTCAAAAGTGCCCCAGTTTCTGCTTTAAACTTTAGGTACTATCCCAAAATGTATCACTGAGGTGACAGAAGTTGATTTCGGAGCATCATTTTTGAACAGGAGCTTCTACCGTTTTGTGGCACATGAGAAGTTCCCTAAGCCCCGGACCTGTCGATTTTGGTCAAAAATGAAAATTTCAAAAGTGCCCCAATTTCTGCTTTAAACTTTAGGTACTATCCCAAAATGTATCACTGAGGTGACAAAAGTTGATTTCGGAGCATCATTTTTGAACTGGAGCTTCAACCATTTTGTGGCATATGAGAAATTCCCTAAGCCCCGGACCTGTCGATTTTGGTCAAAAATGAAAATTTCAAAAGTGCCCCAATTTCTGCTTTAAACTTTAGGTACTATCCCAAAATGTATCACTGAGGTGACAGAAGTTGATTTCGGAGCATCATTTTTGAACAGGAGCTTCAACCGTTTTGTGGCATATGAGAAATTCCCTAAGCCCCGGCCCTGTCGATTTTGGTCAAAAATGAAAATTTCAAAAGTGCCCCAGTTTCTGCTTTAAACTTTAGGTACTATCCCAAAATGTATCACTGAGGTGACAGAAGTTGATTTCGGAGCATCATTTTTGAACAGGAGCTTCAACCGTTTTGTGGCATATGAGAAATTCCCTAAGCCCCGGACCTGTCGATTTTGGTCAAAAATGAAAATTTCAAAAGTGCCCCAATTTCTGCTTTAAACTTTAGGTACTATCCCAAAATGTATCACTGAGGTGACAGAAGTTGATTTCGGAGCATCATTTTTGAACAGGAGCTTCAACCGTTTTGTGGCATATGAGAAATTCCCTAAGCCCCGGACCTGTCGATTTTGGTCAAAAATGAAAATTTCAAAAGTGCCCCAATTTCTGCTTTAAACTTTAGGTACTATCCCAAAATGTATCACTGAGGTGACAGAAGTTGATTTCGGAGCATCATTTTTGAACAGGAGCTTCTACCGTTTTGTGGCATATGAGAAATTCCCTAAGCCCTGGACCTGTCGATTTTGGTCAAAAATTAAAATTTCAAAAGTGCCCCAATTTCTGCTTTAAACTTTAGGTACTATCCCAAAATGTATCACTGAGGTGACAGAAGTTGATTTCGGAGCATCATTTTTGAACAGGAGCTTCAACCGTTTTGTGGCATATGAGAAATTCCCTAAGCCCCGGACCTGTCGATTTTGGTCAAAAATGAAAATTTCAAAAGTGCCCCAATTTCTGCTTTAAACTTTAGGTACTATCCCAAAATGTATCAATGAGGTGACAGAAGTTGATTTCGGAGCATCATTTTTGAACAGGAGCTTCTACCGTTTTGTGGCATATGAGAAATTCCCTAAGCCCCGGACCTGTCGATTTTGGTCAAAAATGAAAATTTCAAAAGTGCCCCAGTTTCTGCTTTAAACTTTAGGTACTATCCCAAAATGTATCACTGAGGTGACAGAAGTTGATTTCGGAGCATCATTTTTGAACAGGAGCTTCTACCGTTTTGTGGCATATGAGAAATTCCCTAAGCCCCGGACCTGTCGATTTTGGTCAAAAATGAAAATTTCAAAAGTGCCCCAATTTCTGCTTTAAACTTTAGGTACTATCCCAAAATGTATCACTGAGGTGACAGAAGTTGATTTCGGAGCATCATTTTTGAACAGGAGCTTCAACCGTTTTGTGGCATATGAGAAATTCCCTAAGCCCCGGACCTGTCGATTTTGGTCAAAAATGAAAATTTCAAAAGTGCCCCAGTTTCTGCTTTAAACTTTAGGTACTATCCCAAAATGTATCACTGAGGTGACAGAAGTTGATTTCGGAGCATCATTTTTGAACAGGAGCTTCAACCGTTTTGTGGCATATGAGAAATTCCCTAAGCCCCGGCCCTGTCGATTTTGGTCAAAAATGAAAATTTCAAAAGTGCCCCAGTTTCTGCTTTAAACTTTAGGTACTATCCCAAAATGTATCACTGAGGTGACAGAAGTTGATTTCGGAGCATCATTTTTGAACAGGAGCTTCAACCGTTTTGTGGCATATGAGAAATTCCCTAAGCCCCGGACCTGTCGATTTTGGTCAAAAATGAAAATTTCAAAAGTGCCCCAATTTCTGCTTTAAACTTTAGGTACTATCCCAAAATGTATCACTGAGGTGACAGAAGTTGATTTCGGAGCATCATTTTTGAACAGGAGCTTCAACCGTTTTGTGGCATATGAGAAATTCCCTAAGCCCCGGACCTGTCGATTTTGGTCAAAAATGAAAATTTCAAAAGTGCCCCAATTTCTGCTTTAAACTTTAGGTACTATCCCAAAATGTATCACTGAGGTGACAGAAGTTGATTTCGGAGCATCATTTTTGAACAGGAGCTTCTACCGTTTTGTGGCATATGAGAAATTCCCTAAGCCCTGGACCTGTCGATTTTGGTCAAAAATTAAAATTTCAAAAGTGCCCCAATTTCTGCTTTAAACTTTAGGTACTATCCCAAAATGTATCACTGAGGTGACAGAAGTTGATTTCGGAGCATCATTTTTGAACAGGAGCTTCAACCGTTTTGTGGCATATGAGAAATTCCCTAAGCCCCGGACCTGTCGATTTTGGTCAAAAATGAAAATTTCAAAAGTGCCCCAATTTCTGCTTTAAACTTTAGGTACTATCCCAAAATGTATCAATGAGGTGACAGAAGTTGATTTCGGAGCATCATTTTTGAACAGGAGCTTCTACCGTTTTGTGGCATATGAGAAATTCCCTAAGCCCCGGACCTGTCGATTTTGGTCAAAAATGAAAATTTCAAAAGTGCCCCAGTTTCTGCTTTAAACTTTAGGTACTATCCCAAAATGTATCACTGAGGTGACAGAAGTTGATTTCGGAGCATCATTTTTGAACAGGAGCTTCTACCGTTTTGTGGCATATGAGAAATTCCCTAAGCCCCGGACCTGTCGATTTTGGTCAAAAATGAAAATTTCAAAAGTGCCCCAATTTCTGCTTTAAACTTTAGGTACTATCCCAAAATGTATCACTGAGGTGACAGAAGTTGATTTCGGAGCATCATTTTTGAACAGGAGCTTCAACCGTTTTGTGGCATATGAGAAATTCCCTAAGCCCCGGACCTGTCGATTTTGGTCAAAAATGAAAATTTCAAAAGTGCCCCAGTTTCTGCTTTAAACTTTAGGTACTATCCCAAAATGTATCACTGAGGTGACAGAAGTTGATTTCGGAGCATCATTTTTGAACAGGAGCTTCTACCGTTTTGTGGCATATGAGAAATTCCCTAAGCCCCGGACCTGTCGATTTTGGTCAAAAATGAAAATTTCAAAAGTGCCCCAATTTCTGCTTTAAACTTTAGGTACTATCCCAAAATGTATCACTGAGGTGACAGAAGTTGATTTCGGAGCATCATTTTTGAAAAGGAGCTTCAACCGTTTTGTGGCATATGAGAAATTCCCTAAGCCCCGGACCTGTCGATTTTGGTCAAAAATGAAAATTTCAAAAGTGCCCCAATTTCTGCTTTAAACTTTAGGTACTATCCCAAAATGTATCACTGAGGTGACAGAAGTTGATTTCGGAGCATCATTTTTGAACAGGAGCTTCAACCGTTTTGTGGCATATGAGAAATTCCCTAAGCCCCGGACCTGTCGATTTTGGTCAAAAATGAAAATTTCAAAAGTGCCCCAGTTTCTGCTTTAAACTTTAGGTACTATCCCAAAATGTATCACTGAGGTGACAGAAGTTGATTTCGGAGCATCATTTTTGAACAGGAGCTTCTACCGTTTTGTGGCATATGAGAAGTTCCCTAAGCCCCGGACCTGTCGATTTTGGTCAAAAATGAAAATTTCAAAAGTGCCCCAATTTCTTCTTTAAACTTTAGGTACTATCCCAAAATGTATCACTGAGGTGACAAAAGTTGATTTCGGAGCATCATTTTTTAACAGGAGCTTCAACCGTTTTGTGGCATATGAGAAATTCCCTAAGCCCCGGACCTGTCGATTTTGGTCAAAAATGAAAATTTCAAAAGTGCCCCAATTTCTGCTTTAAACTTTAGGTACTATCCCAAAATGTATCACTGAGGTGACAGAAGTTGATTTCGGAGCATCATTTTTGAACAGGAGCTTCAACCGTTTTGTGGCATATGAGAAATTCCCTAAGCCCCGGACCTGTCGATTTTGGTCAAAAATGAAAATTTCAAAAGTGCCCCAGTTTCTGCTTTAAACTTTAGGTACTATCCCAAAATGTATCACTGAGGTGACAGAAGTTGATTTCGGAGCATCATTTTTGAACAGGAGCTTCAACCGTTTTGTGGCATATGAGAAATTCCCTAAGCCCCGGACCTGTCGATTTTGGTCAAAAATGAAAATTTCAAAAGTGCCCCAATTTCTGCTTTAAACTTTAGGTACTATCCCAAAATGTATCACTGAGGTGACAGAAGTTGATTTCGGAGCATCATTTTTGAACAGGAGCTTCAACCGTTTTGTGGCATATGAGAAATTCCCTAAGCCCCGGACCTGTCGATTTTGGTCAAAAATGAAAATTTCAAAAGTGCCCCAGTTTCTGCTTTAAACTTTAGGTACTATCCCAAAATGTATCACTGAGGTGACAGAAGTTGATTTTGGAGCATCATTTTTGAACAGGAGCTTCTACCGTTTTGTGGCATATGAGAAATTCCCTAAGCCCCGGACCTGTCGATTTTGGTCAAAAATGAAAATTTCAAAAGTGCCCCAATTTCTGCTTTAAACTTTAGGTACTATCCCAAAATGTATCACTGAGGTGACAGAAGTTGATTTCGGAGCATCATTTTTGAACAGGAGCTTCAACCGTTTTGTGGCATATGAGAAATTCCCTAAGCCCCGGACCTGTCGATTTTGGTCAAAAATGAAAATTTCAAAAGTGCCCCAATTTCTGCTTTAAACTTTAGGTACTATCCCAAAATGTATCACTGAGGTGACAGAAGTTGATTTCGGAGCATCATTTTTGAACAGGAGCTTCAACCGTTTTGTGGCATATGAGAAATTCCCTAAGCCCCGGACCTGTCGATTTTGGTCAAAAATGAAAATTTCAAAAGTGCCCCAATTTCTGCTTTAAACTTTAGGTACTATCCCAAAATGTATCACTGAGGTGACAGAAGTTGATTTCGGAGCATCATTTTTGAACAGGAGCTTCAACCGTTTTGTGGCATATGAGAAATTCCCTAAGCCCCGGACCTGTCGATTTTGGTCAAAAATGAAAATTTCAAAAGTGCCCCAATTTCTGCTTTAAACTTTAGGTACTATCCCAAAATGTATCAATGAGGTGACAGAAGTTGATTTCGGAGCATCATTTTTGAACAGGAGCTTCTACCGTTTTGTGGCATATGAGAAATTCCCTAAGCCCCGGACCTGTCGATTTTGGTCAAAAATGAAAATTTCAAAAGTGCCCCAATTTCTGCTTTAAACTTTAGGTACTATCCCAAAATGTATCACTGAGGTGACAGAAGTTGATTTCGGAGCATCATTTTTGAACAGGAGCTTCAACCGTTTTGTGGCATATGAGAAATTCCCTAAGCCCCGGACCTGTCGATTTTGGTCAAAAATGAAAATTTCCAAAGGGCCCCAATTTCTGCTTTAAACTTTAGGTACTATCCCAAAATGTATCACTGAGGTGACAGAAGTTGATTTCGGAGCATCATTTTTGAACAGGAGCTTCTACCGTTTTGTGGCATATGAGAAATTCCCTAAGCCCCGGACTTGTCGATTTTGGTCAAAAATGAAAATTTCAAAAGTGCCCCAATTTCTGCTTTAAACTTTAGGTACTATCCCAAAATGTATCACTGAGGTGACAGAAGTTGATTTCGGAGCATCATTTTTGAACAGGAGCTTCTACCGTTTTGTGGCATATGAGAAATTCCCTAAGCCCCGGACCTGTCGATTTTGGTCAAAAATGAAAATTTCAAAAGTGCCCCAATTTCTGCTTTACACTTTAGGTACTATCCCAAAATGTATCACTGAGGTGACAGAAGTTGATTTCGGAGCATCATTTTTGAACAGGAGCTTCAACCGTTTTGTGGCATATGAGAAATTCCCTAAGCCCCGGACCTGTCGATTTTGGTCAAAAATGAAAATTTCAAAAGTGCCCCAATTTCTGCTTTAAACTTTAGGTACTATCCCAAAATGTATCACTGAGGTGACAGAAGTTGATTTCGGAGCATCATTTTTGAACAGGAGCTTCTACCGTTTTGTGGCATATGAGAAATTCCCTAAGCCCCGGACCTGTCGATTTTGGTCAAAAATGAAAATTTCAAAAGTGCCCCAATTTCTGCTTTAAACTTTAGGTACTATCCCAAAATGTATCACTGAGGTGACAGAAGTTGATTTCGGAGCATCATTTTTGAACAGGAGCTTCTACCGTTTTGTGGCATATGAGAAATTCCCTAAGCCCCGGACTTGTCGATTTTGGTCAAAAATGAAAATTTCAAAAGTGCCCCAATTTCTGCTTTAAACTTTAGGTACTATCCCAAAATGTATCACTGAGGTGACAGAAGTTGATTTCGGAGCATCATTTTTGAACAGGAGCTTCTACCGTTTTGTGGCATATGAGAAATTCCCTAAGCCCCGGACCTGTCGATTTTGGTCAAAAATGAAAATTTCAAAAGTGCCCCAATTTCTGCTTTACACTTTAGGTACTATCCCAAAATGTATCACTGAGGTGACAGAAGTTGATTTCGGAGCATCATTTTTGAACAGGAGCTTCAACCGTTTTGTGGCATATGAGAAATTCCCTAAGCCCCGGACCTGTCGATTTTGGTCAAAAATGAAAATTTCAAAAGTGCCCCAGTTTCTGCTTTAAACTTTAGGTACTATCCCAAAATGTATCACTGAGGTGACAGAAGTTGATTTCGGAGCATCATTTTTGAACAGGAGCTTCTACCGTTTTGTGGCATATGAGAAATTCCCTAAGCCCCGGACCTGTCGATTTTGGTCAAAAATGAAAATTTCAAAAGTGCCCCAATTTCTGCTTTAAACTTTAGGTACTATCCCAAAATGTATCACTGAGGTGACAGAAGTTGATTTCGGAGCATCATTTTTGAACAGGAGCTTCTACCGTTTTGTGGCATATGAGAAATTCCCTAAGCCCCGGACCTGTCGATTTTGGTCAAAAATGAAAATTTCAAAAGTGCCCCAATTTCTGCTTTACACTTTAGGTACTATCCCAAAATGTATCACTGAGGTGACAGAAGTTGATTTCGGAGCATCATTTTTGAACAGGAGCTTCAACCGTTTTGTGGCATATGAGAAATTCCCTAAGCCCCGGACCTGTCGATTTTGGTCAAAAATGAAAATTTCAAAAGTGCCCCAGTTTCTGCTTTAAACTTTAGGTACTATCCCAAAATGTATCACTGAGGTGACAGAAGTTGATTTCGGAGCATCATTTTTGAACAGGAGCTTCTACCGTTTTGTGGCATATGAGAAGTTCCCTAAGCCCCGGACCTGTCGATTTTGGTCAAAAATGAAAATTTCAAAAGTGCCCCAATTTCTGCTTTAAACTTTAGGTACTATCCCAAAATGTATCACTGAGGTGACAAAAGTTGATTTCGGAGCATCATTTTTGAACAGGAGCTTCAACCGTTTTGTGGCATATGAGAAATTCCCTAAGCCCCGGACCTGTCGATTTTGGTCAAAAATGAAAATTTCAAAAGTGCCCCAATTTCTGCTTTAAACTTTAGGTACTATCCCAAAATGTATCAATGAGGTGACAGAAGTTGATTTCGGAGCATCATTTTTGAACAGGAGCTTCTACCGTTTTGTGGCATATGAGAAATTCCCTAAGCCCCGGACCTGTCGATTTTGGTCAAAAATGAAAATTTCAAAAGTGCCCCAATTTCTGCTTTAAACTTTAGGTACTATCCCAAAATGTATCACTGAGGTGACAGAAGTTGATTTCGGAGCATCATTTTTGAACAGGAGCTTCTACCGTTTTGTGGCATATGAGAAATTCCCTAAGCCCCGGACCTGTCGATTTTGGTCAAAAATGAAAATTTCAAAAGTGCCCCAATTTCTGCTTTAAACTTTAGGTACTATCCCAAAATGTATCACTGAGGTGACAGAAGTTGATTTCGGAGCATCATTTTTGAACAGGAGCTTCAACCGTTTTGTGGCATATGAGAAATTCCCTAAGCCCCGGACCTGTCGATTTTGGTCAAAAATGAAAATTTCAAAAGTGCCCCAATTTCTGCTTTAAACTTTAGGTACTATCCAAAAATGTATCACTGAGGTGACAGAAGTTGATTTCGGAGCATCATTTTTGAACAGGAGCTTCTACCGTTTTGTGGCATATGAGAAATTCCCTAAGCACCGGACCTGTCGATTTTGGTCAAAAATGAAAATTTCAAAAGTGCCCCAGTTTCTGCTTTAAACTTTAGGTACTATCCCAAAATGTATCACTGAGGTGACAGAAGTTGATTTCGGAGCATCATTTTTGAACAGGAGCTTCAACCGTTTTGTGGCATATGAGAAATTCCCTAAGCCCCGGACCTGTCGATTTTGGTCAAAAATGAAAATTTCAAAAGTGCCCCAATTTCTGCTTTAAACTTTAGGTACTATCCCAAAATGTATCACTGAGGTGACAGAAGTTGATTTCGGAGCATCATTTTTGAACAGGAGCTTCTACCGTTTTGTGGCATATGAGAAATTCCCTAAGCACCGGACCTGTCGATTTTGGTCAAAAATGAAAATTTCAAAAGTGCCCCAATTTCTGCTTTAAACTTTAGGTACTATCCCAAAATGTATCACTGAGGTGACAGAAGTTGATTTCGGAGCATCATTTTTGAACAGGAGCTTCAACCGTTTTGTGGCATATGAGAAATTCCCTAAGCCCCGGACCTGTCGATTTTGGTCAAAAATGAAAATTTCAAAAGTGCCCCAGTTTCTGCTTTAAACTTTAGGTACTATCCCAAAATGTATCACTGAGGTGACAGAAGTTGATTTCGGAGCATCATTTTTGAACAGGAGCTTCTACCGTTTTGTGGCATATGAGAAATTCCCTAAGCCCCGGAGCTGTCGATTTTGGTCAAAAATGAAAATTTCAAAAGTGCCCCAATTTCTGCTTTAAACTTTAGGTACTATCCCAAAATGTATCACTGAGGTGACAGAAGTTGATTTCGGAGCATCATTTTTGAACAGGAGCTTCTACCGTTTTGTGGCATATGAGAAATTCCCTAAGCCCCGGACCTGTCGATTTTGGTCAAAAATGAAAATTTCAAAAGTGCCCCAATTTCTGCTTTAAACTTTAGGTACTATCCCAAAATGTATCACTGAGGTGACAGAAGTTGATTTCGGAGCATCATTTTTGAACAGGAGCTTCAACCGTTTTGTGGCATATGAGAAATTCCCTAAGCCCCGGACCTGTCGATTTTGGTCAAAAATGAAAATTTCAAAAGTGCCCCAATTTCTGCTTTAAACTTTAGGTACTATCCCAAAATGTATCACTGAGGTGACAGAAGTTGATTTCGGAGCATCATTTTTGAACAGGAGCTTCAACCATTTTGTGGCATATGAGAAATTCCCTAAGCTCCGGACCTGTCGATTTTGGTCAAAAATGAAAATTTCAAAAGTGCCCCAATTTCTGCTTTAAACTTTAGGTACTATCCCAAAATGTATCACTGAGGTGACAGAAGTTAATTTCGGAGCATCATTTTTGAACAGGAGCTTCTACTGTTTTGTGGCATATGAGAAATTCCCTAAGCACCGGACCTGTCGATTTTGGTCAAAAATGAAAATTTCAAAAGTGCCCCAATTTCTGCTTTAAACTTTAGGTACTATACCAAAATGTATCACTGAGGTGACAGAAGTTGATTTCGGAGCATCATTTTTGAACAGGAGCTTCAACCATTTTGTGGCATATGAGAAATTCCCTAAGCCCCGGACCTGTCGATTTTGGTCAAAAATGAAAATTTCAAAAGTGCCCCAATTTCTGCTTTAAACTTTAGGTACTATCCCAAAATGTATCACTGAGGTGACAGAAGTTGATTTCGGAGCATCATTTTAGAACAGGAGCTTCTACCGTTTTGTGGCATATGAGAAATTCCCTAAGCACCGGACCTGTCGATTTTGGTCAAAAATGAAAATTTCAAAAGTGCCCCAATTTCTGCTTTAAACTTTAGGTACTATCCCAAAATGTATCACTGAGGTGACAGAAGTTGATTTCGGAGCATCATTTTTGAACAGGAGCTTCAACCGTTTTGAGGCATATGAGAAATTCCCTAAGCCCCGGACCTGTCGATTTTGGTCAAAAATGAAAATTTCAAAAGTGCCCCAGTTTCTGCTTTAAACTTTAGGTACTATCCCAAAATGTATCACTGAGGTGACAGAAGTTGATTTCGGAGCATCATTTTTGAACAGGAGCTTCTACCGTTTTGTGGCATATGAGAAATTCCCTAAGCCCCGGACCTGTCGATTTTGGTCAAAAATGAAAATTTCAAAAGTGCCCCAATTTCTGCTTTAAACTTTAGGTACTATCCCAAAATGTATCACTGAGGTGACAGAAGTTGATTTCGGAGCATCATTTTTGAACAGGAGCTTCTACCGTTTTGTGGCATATGAGAAATTCCCTAAGCCCCGGACCTGTCGATTTTGGTCAAAAATGAAAATTTCAAAAGTGCCCCAATTTCTGCTTTACACTTTAGGTACTATCCCAAAATGTATCACTGAGGTGACAGAAGTTGATTTCGGAGCATCATTTTTGAACAGGAGCTTCAACCGTTTTGTGGCATATGAGAAATTCCCTAAGCCCCGGACCTGTCGATTTTGGTCAAAAATGAAAATTTCAAAAGTGCCCCAATTTCTGCTTTAAACTTTAGGTACTATCCCAAAATGTATCACTGAGGTGACAGAAGTTGATTTCGGAGCATCATTTTTGAACAGGAGCTTCTACCGTTTTGTGGCATATGAGAAATTCCCTAAGCCCCGGACCTGTCGATTTTGGTCAAAAATGAAAATTTCAAAAGTGCCCCAATTTCTGCTTTAAACTTTAGGTACTATCCCAAAATGTATCACTGAGGTGACAGAAGTTAATTTCGGAGCATCATTTTTGAACAGGAGCTTCAACCGTTTTGTGGCATATGAGAAATTCCCTAAGCCCCGGACCTGTCGATTTTGGTCAAAAATGAAAATTTCAAAAGTGCCCCAATTTCTGCTTTAAACTTTAGGTACTATCCCAAAATGTATCACTGAGGTGACAGAAGTTGATTTCGGAGCATCATTTTAGAACAGGAGCTTCTACCGTTTTGTGGCATATGAGAAATTCCCTAAGCACCGGACCTGTCGATTTTGGTCAAAAATGAAAATTTCAAAAGTGCCCCAATTTCTGCTTTAAACTTTAGGTACTATCCCAAAATGTATCACTGAGGTGACAGAAGTTGATTTCGGAGCATCATTTTTGAACAGGAGCTTCTACCGTTTTGTGGCATATGAGAAATTCCCTAAGCCCCGGACCTGTCGATTTTGGTCAAAAATGAAAATTTCAAAAGTGCCCCAATTTCTGCTTTAAACTTTAGGTACTATCCCAAAATGTATCACTGAGGTGACAGAAGTTGATTTCGGAGCATCATTTTTGAACAGGAGCTTCTACCGTTTTGTGGCATATGAGAAATTCCCTAAGCCCCGGACCTGTCGATTTTGGTCAAAAATGAAAATTTCAAAAGTGCCCCAATTTCTGCTTTAAACTTTAGGTACTATCCCAAAATGTATCACTGAGGTGACAGAAGTTGATTTCGGAGCATCATTTTAGAACAGGAGCTTCTACCGTTTTGTGGCATATGAGAAATTCCCTAAGCACCGGACCTGTCGATTTTGGTCAAAAATGAAAATTTCAAAAGTGCCCCAATTTCTGCTTTAAACTTTAGGTACTATCCCAAAATGTATCACTGAGGTGACAGAAGTTGATTTCGGAGCATCATTTTTGAACAGGAGCTTCTACCGTTTTGTGGCATATGAGAAATTCCCTAAGCCCCGGACCTGTCGATTTTGGTCAAAAATGAAAATTTCAAAAGTGCCCCAATTTCTGCTTTAAAACTTTAGGTACTATCCCAAAATGTATCACTGAGGTGACAGAAGTTAATTTCGGAGCATCATTTTTGAACAGGAGCTTCAACCGTTTTGTGGCATTATGAGAAATTCCCTAAGCCCCGGACCTGTCGATTTTGGTCAAAAATGAAAATTTCAAAAGTGCCCCAATTTCTGCTTTAAACTTTAGGTACTATCCCAAAATGTATCACTGAGGTGACAGAAGTTAATTTCGGAGCATCATTTTTGAACAGGAGCTTCTACTGTTTTGTGGCATATGAGAAATTCCCTAAGCACCGGACCTGTCGATTTTGGTCAAAAATGAAAATTTCAAAAGTGCCCCAATTTCTGCTTTAAACTTTAGGTACTATACCAAAATGTATCACTGAGGTGACAGAAGTTGATTTCGGAGCATCATTTTTGAACAGGAGCTTCAACCATTTTGTGGCATATGAGAAATTCCCTAAGCCCCGGACCTGTCGATTTTGGTCAAAATGAAAATTTCAAAAGTGCCCCAATTTCTGCTTTAAACTTTAGGTACTATCCAAAATGTATCACTGAGGTGACAGAAGTTGATTTCGGAGCATCATTTTAGAACAGGAGCTTCTACCGTTTTGTGGCATATGAGAAATTCCCTAAGCACCGGACCTGTCGATTTTGGTCAAAAATGAAAATTTCAAAAGTGCCCCAGTTTCTGCTTTAAACTTTAGGTACTATCCCAAAATGTATCACTGAGGTGACAGAAGTTGATTTCGGAGCATCATTTTTGAACAGGAGCTTCTACCGTTTTGTGGCATATGAGAAATTCCCTAAGCCCCGGACCTGTCGATTTTGGTCAAAAATGAAAATTTCAAAAGTGCCCCAATTTCTGCTTTAAACTTTAGGTACTATCCCAAAATGTATCACTGAGGTGACAGAAGTTGATTTCGGAGCATCATTTTTGAACAGGAGCTTCTACCGTTTTGTGGCATATGAGAAATTCCCTAAGCCCCGGACCTGTCGATTTTGGTCAAAAATGAAAATTTCAAAAGTGCCCCAATTTCTGCTTTACACTTTAGGTACTATCCCAAAATGTATCACTGAGGTGACAGAAGTTGATTTCGGAGCATCATTTTTGAACAGGAGCTTCAACCGTTTTGTGGCATATGAGAAATTCCCTAAGCCCCGGACCTGTCGATTTTGGTCAAAAATGAAAATTTCAAAAGTGCCCCAATTTCTGCTTTAAACTTTAGGTACTATCCCAAAATGTATCACTGAGGTGACAGAAGTTGATTTCGGAGCATCATTTTTGAACAGGAGCTTCTACCGTTTTGTGGCATATGAGAAATTCCCTAAGCCCCGGACCTGTCGATTTTGGTCAAAAATGAAAATTTCAAAAGTGCCCCAATTTCTGCTTTAAACTTTAGGTACTATCCCAAAATGTATCACTGAGGTGACAGAAGTTAATTTCGGAGCATCATTTTTGAACAGGAGCTTCAACCGTTTTGTGGCATATGAGAAATTCCCTAAGCCCCGGACCTGTCGATTTTGGTCAAAAATGAAAATTTCAAAAGTGCCCCAATTTCTGCTTTAAACTTTAGGTACTATCCCAAAATGTATCACTGAGGTGACAGAAGTTGATTTCGGAGCATCATTTTAGAACAGGAGCTTCTACCGTTTTGTGGCATATGAGAAATTCCCTAAGCACCGGACCTGTCGATTTTGGTCAAAAATGAAAATTTCAAAAGTGCCCCAATTTCTGCTTTAAACTTTAGGTACTATCCCAAAATGTATCACTGAGGTGACAGAAGTTGATTTCGGAGCATCATTTTTGAACAGGAGCTTCTACCGTTTTGTGGCATATGAGAAATTCCCTAAGCCCCGGACCTGTCGATTTTGGTCAAAAATGAAAATTTCAAAAGTGCCCCAATTTCTGCTTTAAACTTTAGGTACTATCCCAAAATGTATCACTGAGGTGACAGAAGTTGATTTCGGAGCATCATTTTTGAACAGGAGCTTCTACCGTTTTGTGGCATATGAGAAATTCCCTAAGCCCCGGACCTGTCGATTTTGGTCAAAAATGAAAATTTCAAAAGTGCCCCAATTTCTGCTTTAAACTTTAGGTACTATCCCAAAATGTATCACTGAGGTGACAGAAGTTGATTTCGGAGCATCATTTTAGAACAGGAGCTTCTACCGTTTTGTGGCATATGAGAAATTCCCTAAGCACCGGACCTGTCGATTTTGGTCAAAAATGAAAATTTCAAAAGTGCCCCAATTTCTGCTTTAAACTTTAGGTACTATCCCAAAATGTATCACTGAGGTGACAGAAGTTGATTTCGGAGCATCATTTTTGAACAGGAGCTTCTACCGTTTTGTGGCATATGAGAAATTCCCTAAGCCCCGGACCTGTCGATTTTGGTCAAAAATGAAAATTTCAAAAGTGCCCCAATTTCTGCTTTAAACTTTAGGTACTATCCCAAAATGTATCACTGAGGTGACAGAAGTTAATTTCGGAGCATCATTTTTGAACAGGAGCTTCAACCGTTTTGTGGCATATGAGAAATTCCCTAAGCCCCGGACCTGTCGATTTTGGTCAAAAATGAAAATTTCAAAAGTGCCCCAATTTCTGCTTTAAACTTTAGGTACTATCCCAAAATGTATCACTGAGGTGACAGAAGTTGATTTCGGAGCATCATTTTAGAACAGGAGCTTCTACCGTTTTGTGGCATATGAGAAATTCCCTAAGCACCGGACCTGTCGATTTTGGTCAAAAATGAAAATTTCAAAAGTGCCCCAATTTCTGCTTTAAACTTTAGGTACTATCCCAAAATGTATCACTGAGGTGACAGAAGTTGATTTCGGAGCATCATTTTTGAACAGGAGCTTCTACCGTTTTGTGGCATATGAGAAATTCCCTAAGCCCCGGACCTGTCGATTTTGGTCAAAAATGAAAATTTCAAAAGTGCCCCAATTTCTGCTTTAAACTTTAGGTACTATCCCAAAATGTATCACTGAGGTGACAGAAGTTGATTTCGGAGCATCATTTTTGAACAGGAGCTTCTACCGTTTTGTGGCATATGAGAAATTCCCTAAGCCCCGGACCTGTCGATTTTGGTCAAAAATGAAAATTTCAAAAGTGCCCCAATTTCTGCTTTAAACTTTAGGTACTATCCCAAAATGTATCACTGAGGTGACAGAAGTTGATTTCGGAGCATCATTTTAGAACAGGAGCTTCTACCGTTTTGTGGCATATGAGAAATTCCCTAAGCACCGGACCTGTCGATTTTGGTCAAAAATGAAAATTTCAAAAGTGCCCCAATTTCTGCTTTAAACTTTAGGTACTATCCCAAAATGTATCACTGAGGTGACAGAAGTTGATTTCGGAGCATCATTTTTGAACAGGAGCTTCAACCGTTTTGTGGCATATGAGAAATTCCCTAAGCCCCGGACCTGTCGATTTTGGTCAAAAATGAAAATTTCAAAAGTGCCCCAGTTTCTGCTTTAAACTTTAGGTACTATCCCAAAATGTATCACTGAGGTGACAGAAGTTGATTTCGGAGCATCATTTTTGAACAGGAGCTTCAACCGTTTTGTGGCATATGAGAAATTCCCTAAGCCCCGGACCTGTCGATTTTGGTCAAAAATGAAAATTTCAAAAGTGCCCCAATTTCTGCTTTAAACTTTAGGTACTATCCCAAAATGTATCACTGAGGTGACAGAAGTTGATTTCGGAGCATCATTTTTGAACAGGAGCTTCTACCGTTTTGTGGCATATGAGAAATTCCCTAAGCCCCGGACTTGTCGATTTTGGTCAAAAATGAAAATTTCAAAAGTGCCCCAATTTCTGCTTTAAACTTTAGGTACTATCCCAAAATGTATCACTGAGGTGACAGAAGTTGATTTCGGAGCATCATTTTTGAACAGGAGCTTCTACCGTTTTGTGGCATATGAGAAATTCCCTAAGCCCCGGACCTGTCGATTTTGGTCAAAAATGAAAATTTCAAAAGTGCCCCAATTTCTGCTTTACACTTTAGGTACTATCCCAAAATGTATCACTGAGGTGACAGAAGTTGATTTCGGAGCATCATTTTTGAACAGGAGCTTCAACCGTTTTGTGGCATATGAGAAATTCCCTAAGCACCGGACCTGTCGATTTTGGTCAAAAATGAAAATTTCAAAAGTGCCCCAATTTCTGCTTTAAACTTTAGGTACTATCCCAAAATGTATCACTGAGGTGACAGAAGTTGATTTCGGAGCATCATTTTTGAACAGGAGCTTCAACCGTTTTGTGGCATATGAGAAATTCCCTAAGCCCCGGACCTGTCGATTTTGGTCAAAAATGAAAATTTCAAAAGTGCCCCAATTTCTGCTTTAAACTTTAGGTACTATCCAAAAATGTATCACTGAGGTGACAGAAGTTGATTTCGGAGCATCATTTTTGAACAGGAGCTTCTACCGTTTTGTGGCATATGAGAAATTCCCTAAGCACCGGACCTGTCGATTTTGGTCAAAAATGAAAATTTCAAAAGTGCCCCAGTTTCTGCTTTAAACTTTAGGTACTATCCCAAAATGTATCACTGAGGTGACAGAAGTTGATTTCGGAGCATCATTTTTGAACAGGAGCTTCAACCGTTTTGTGGCATATGAGAAATTCCCTAAGCCCCGGACCTGTCGATTTTGGTCAAAAATGAAAATTTCAAAAGTGCCCCAATTTCTGCTTTAAACTTTAGGTACTATCCCAAAATGTATCACTGAGGTGACAGAAGTTGATTTCGGAGCATCATTTTTGAACAGGAGCTTCTACCGTTTTGTGGCATATGAGAAATTCCCTAAGCACCGGACCTGTCGATTTTGGTCAAAAATGAAAATTTCAAAAGTGCCCCAATTTCTGCTTTAACTTTAGGTACTATCCCAAAATGTATCACTGAGGTGACAGAAGTTGATTTCGGAGCATCATTTTTGAACAGGAGCTTCAACCGTTTTGTGGCATATGAGAAATTCCCTAAGCCCCGGACCTGTCGATTTTGGTCAAAAATGAAAATTTCAAAAGTGCCCCAGTTTCTGCTTTAAACTTTAGGTACTATCCCAAAATGTATCACTGAGGTGACAGAAGTTGATTTCGGAGCATCATTTTTGAACAGGAGCTTCTACCGTTTTGTGGCATATGAGAAATTCCCTAAGCCCCGGAGCTGTCGATTTTGGTCAAAAATGAAAATTTCAAAAGTGCCCCAATTTCTGCTTTAAACTTTAGGTACTATCCCAAAATGTATCACTGAGGTGACAGAAGTTGATTTCGGAGCATCATTTTTGAACAGGAGCTTCTACCGTTTTGTGGCATATGAGAAATTCCCTAAGCCCCGGACCTGTCGATTTTGGTCAAAAATGAAAATTTCAAAAGTGCCCCAATTTCTGCTTTAAACTTTAGGTACTATCCCAAAATGTATCACTGAGGTGACAGAAGTTGATTTCGGAGCATCATTTTTGAACAGGAGCTTCAACCGTTTTGTGGCATATGAGAAATTCCCTAAGCCCGGACCTGTCGATTTTGGTCAAAAATGAAAATTTCAAAAGTGCCCCAATTTCTGCTTTAAACTTTAGGTACTATCCCAAAATGTATCACTGAGGTGACAGAAGTTGATTTCGGAGCATCATTTTTGAACAGGAGCTTCAACCATTTTGTGGCATATGAGAAATTCCCTAAGCCCCGGACCTGTCGATTTTGGTCAAAAATGAAAATTTCAAAAGTGCCCCAATTTCTGCTTTAAACTTTAGGTACTATCCCAAAATGTATCACTGAGGTGACAGAAGTTAATTTCGGAGCATCATTTTTGAACAGGAGCTTCTACTGTTTTGTGGCATATGAGAAATTCCCTAAGCACCGGACCTGTCGATTTTGGTCAAAAATGAAAATTTCAAAAGTGCCCCAATTTCTGCTTTAAACTTTAGGTACTATACCAAAATGTATCACTGAGGTGACAGAAGTTGATTTCGGAGCATCATTTTTGAACAGGAGCTTCAACCGTTTTGTGGCATATGAGAAATTCCCTAAGCCCGGACCTGTCGATTTTGGTCAAAAATGAAAATTTCAAAAGTGCCCCAATTTCTGCTTTAAACTTTAGGTACTATCCCAAAATGTATCACTGAGGTGACAGAAGTTGATTTCGGAGCATCATTTTAGAACAGGAGCTTCTACCGTTTTGTGGCATATGAGAAATTCCCTAAGCACCGGACCTGTCGATTTTGGTCAAAAATGAAAATTTCAAAAGTGCCCCAATTTCTGCTTTAAACTTTAGGTACTATCCCAAAATGTATCACTGAGGTGACAGAAGTTGATTTCGGAGCATCATTTTTGAACAGGAGCTTCTACCGTTTTGTGGCATATGAGAAATTCCCTAAGCCCCGGACCTGTCGATTTTGGTCAAAAATGAAAATTTCAAAAGTGCCCCAATTTCTGCTTTACACTTTAGGTACTATCCCAAAATGTATCACTGAGGTGACAGAAGTTGATTTCGGAGCATCATTTTTGAACAGGAGCTTCAACCGTTTTGTGGCATATGAGAAATTCCCTAAGCCCCGGACCTGTCGATTTTGGTCAAAAATGAAAATTTCAAAAGTGCCCCAATTTCTGCTTTAAACTTTAGGTACTATCCCAAAATGTATCACTGAGGTGACAGAAGTTGATTTCGGAGCATCATTTTTGAACAGGAGCTTCTACCGTTTTGTGGCATATGAGAAATTCCCTAAGCCCCGGACCTGTCGATTTTGGTCAAAAATGAAAATTTCAAAAGTGCCCCAATTTCTGCTTTAAACTTTAGGTACTATCCCAAAATGTATCACTGAGGTGACAGAAGTTAATTTCGGAGCATCATTTTTGAACAGGAGCTTCAACCGTTTTGTGGCATATGAGAAATTCCCTAAGCCCCGGACCTGTCGATTTTGGTCAAAAATGAAAATTTCAAAAGTGCCCCAATTTCTGCTTTAAACTTTAGGTACTATCCCAAAATGTATCACTGAGGTGACAGAAGTTGATTTCGGAGCATCATTTTAGAACAGGAGCTTCTACCGTTTTGTGGCATATGAGAAATTCCCTAAGCACCGGACCTGTCGATTTTGGTCAAAAATGAAAATTTCAAAAGTGCCCCAATTTCTGCTTTAAACTTTAGGTACTATCCCAAAATGTATCACTGAGGTGACAGAAGTTGATTTCGGAGCATCATTTTTGAACAGGAGCTTCTACCGTTTTGTGGCATATGAGAAATTCCCTAAGCCCCGGACCTGTCGATTTTGGTCAAAAATGAAAATTTCAAAAGTGCCCCAATTTCTGCTTTAAACTTTAGGTACTATCCCAAAATGTATCACTGAGGTGACAGAAGTTGATTTCGGAGCATCATTTTTGAACAGGAGCTTCTACCGTTTTGTGGCATATGAGAAATTCCCTAAGCCCCGGACCTGTCGATTTTGGTCAAAAATGAAAATTTCAAAAGTGCCCCAATTTCTGCTTTAAACTTTAGGTACTATCCCAAAATGTATCACTGAGGTGACAGAAGTTGATTTCGGAGCATCATTTTTGAACAGGAGCTTCTACCATTTTGTGGCATATGAGAAATTCCCTAAGCCCCGGACCTGTCGATTTTGGTCAAAAATGAAAATTTCAAAAGTGCCCCAATTTCTGCTTTAAACTTTAGGTACTATCCCAAAATGTATCACTGAGGTGACAGAAGTTGATTTCGGAGCATCATTTTAGAACAGGAGCTTCTACCGTTTTGTGGCATATGAGAAATTCCCTAAGCACCGGACCTGTCGATTTTGGTCAAAAATGAAAATTTCAAAAGTGCCCCAATTTCTGCTTTAAACTTTAGGTACTATCCCAAAATGTATCACTGAGGTGACAGAAGTTGATTTCGGAGCATCATTTTTGAACAGGAGCTTCAACCGTTTTGTGGCATATGAGAAATTCCCTAAGCCCCGGACCTGTCGATTTTGGTCAAAAATGAAAATTTCAAAAATGCCCCAGTTTCTGCTTTAAACTTTAGGTACTATCCCAAAATGTATCACTGAGGTGACAGAAGTTGATTTCGGAGCATCATTTTTGAACAGGAGCTTCAACCGTTTTGTGGCATATGAGAAATTCCCTAAGCCCCGGACCTGTCGATTTTGGTCAAAAATGAAAATTTCAAAAGTGCCCCAATTTCTGCTTTAAACTTTAGGTACTATCCCAAAATGTATCACTGAGGTGACAGAAGTTGATTTCGGAGCATCATTTTTGAACAGGAGCTTCTACCGTTTTGTGGCATATGAGAAATTCCCTAAGCCCCGGACCTTGTCGATTTTGGTCAAAAATGAAAATTTCAAAAGTGCCCCAATTTCTGCTTTAAACTTTAGGTACTATCCCAAAATGTATCACTGAGGTGACAGAAGTTGATTTCGGAGCATCATTTTTGAACAGGAGCTTCTACCGTTTTGTGGCATATGAGAAATTCCCTAAGCCCCGGACCTGTCGATTTTGGTCAAAAATGAAAATTTCAAAAGTGCCCCAATTTCTGCTTTACACTTTAGGTACTATCCCAAAATGTATCACTGAGGTGACAGAAGTTGATTTCGGAGCATCATTTTTGAACAGGAGCTTCAACCGTTTTGTGGCATATGAGAAATTCCCTAAGCACCGGACCTGTCGATTTTGGTCAAAAATGAAAATTTCAAAAGTGCCCCAATTTCTGCTTTAAACTTTAGGTACTATCCCAAAATGTATCACTGAGGTGACAGAAGTTGATTTCGGAGCATAATTTTTGAACAGGAGCTTCAACCGTTTTGTGGCATATGAGAAATTCCCTAAGCCCGGACCTGTCGATTTTGGTCAAAAATGAAAATTTCAAAAGTGCCCCAGTTTCTGCTTTAAACTTTAGGTACTATCCCAAAATGTATCACTGAGGTGACAGAAGTTGATTTCGGAGCATCATTTTTGAACAGGAGCTTCAACCGTTTTGTGGCATATGAGAAATTCCCTAAGCCCCGGACCTGTCGATTTTGGTCAAAATGAAAATTTCAAAAGTGCCCCAATTTCTGCTTTAAACTTTAGGTACTATCCCAAAATGTATCACTGAGGTGACAGAAGTTGATTTCGGAGCATCATTTTAGAACAGGAGCTTCTACCGTTTTGTGGCATATGAGAAATTCCCTAAGCACCGGACCTGTCGATTTTGGTCAAAAATGAAAATTTCAAAAGTGCCCCAATTTCTGCTTTAAACTTTAGGTACTATCCCAAAATGTATCACTGAGGTGACAGAAGTTGATTTCGGAGCATCATTTTTGAACAGGAGCTTCAACCGTTTTGTGGCATATGAGAAATTCCCTATGCCCCGGACCTGTCGATTTTGGTCAAAAATGAAAATTTCAAAAGTGCCCCAGTTTCTGCTTTAAACTTTAGGTACTATCCCAAAATGTATCACTGAGGTGACAGAAGTTGATTTCGGAGCATCATTTTTGAACAGGAGCTTCAACCGTTTTGTGGCATATGAGAAATTCCCTAAGCCCCGGACCTGTCGATTTTGGTCAAAAATGAAAATTTCAAAAGTGCCCCAATTTCTGCTTTAAACTTTAGGTACTATCCCAAAATGTATCACTGAGGTGACAGAAGTTGATTTCGGAGCATCATTTTAGAACAGGAGCTTCTACCGTTTTGTGGCATATGAGAAATTCCCTAAGCACCGGACCTGTCGATTTTGGTCAAAATGAAAATTTCAAAAGTGCCCCAATTTCTGCTTTAAACTTTAGGTACTATCCCAAAATGTATCACTGAGGTGACAGAAGTTGATTTCGGAGCATCATTTTTGAACAGGAGCTTCAACCGTTTTGTGGCATATGAGAAATTCCCTATGCCCCGGACCTGTCGATTTTGGTCAAAAATGAAAATTTCAAAAGTGCCCCAGTTTCTGCTTTAAACTTTAGGTACTATCCCAAAATGTATCACTGAGGTGACAGAAGTTGATTTCGGAGCATCATTTTTGAACAGGAGCTTCAACCGTTTTGTGGCATATGAGAAATTCCCTAAGCCCCGGACCTGTCGATTTTGGTCAAAAATGAAAATTTCAAAAGTGCCCCAATTTCTGCTTTAAACTTTAGGTACTATCCCAAAATGTATCACTGAGGTGACAGAAGTTGATTTCGGAGCATCATTTTTGAACAGGAGCTTCTACCGTTTTGTGGCATATGAGAAATTCCCTAAGCCCCGGACCTGTCGATTTTGGTCAAAAATGAAAATTTCAAAGTGCCCCAATTTCTGCTTTAAACTTTAGGTACTATCCCAAAATGTATCACTGAGGTGACAGAAGTTGATTTCGGAGCATCATTTTTGAACAGGAGCTTCTACCATTTTGTGGCATATGAGAAATTCCCTAAGCCCCGGACCTGTCGATTTTGGTCAAAAATGAAAATTTCAAAAGTGCCCCAATTTCTGCTTTAAACTTTAGGTACTATCCCAAAATGTATCACTGGGGTGACAGAAGTTGATTTCGGAGCATCATTTTTGAACAGGAGCTTCTACCGTTTTGTGGCATATGAGAAATTCCCTAAGCCCCGGACCTGTCGATTTTGGTCAAAAATGAAAATTTCAAAAGTGCCCCAGTTTCTGCTTTAAACTTTAGGTACTATCCCAAAATGTATCACTGAGGTGACAGAAGTTGATTTCGGAGCATCATTTTTGAACAGGAGCTTCAACCGTTTTGTGGCAAATGAGAAATTCCCTAAGCGCCGGACCTGTCGATTTTGGTCAAAAATGAAAATTTCAAAAGTGCCCCAATTTCTGCTTTAAACTTTAGGTACTATCCCAAAATGTATCACTGAGGTGACAGAAGTTGATTTCGGAGCATCATTTTTGAACAGGAGCTTCTACCGTTTTGTGGCATATGAGAAATTCCCTAAGCACCGGACCTGTCGATTTTGGTCAAAAATGAAAATTTCAAAAGTGCCCCAATTTCTGCTTTAAACTTTAGGTACTATCCCAAAATGTATCACTGAGGTGACAGAAGTTGATTTCGGAGCATCATTTTTGAACAGGAGCTTCAACCGTTTTGTGGCATATGAGAAGTTCCCTAAGCCCCGGACCTGTCGATTTTGGTCAAAAATGAAAATTTCAAAAGTGCCCCAGTTTCTGCTTTAAACTTTAGGTACTATCCCAAAATGTATCACTGAGGTGACAGAAGTTGATTTCGGAGCATCATTTTTGAACAGGAGCTTCAACCGTTTTGTGGCATATGAGAAATTCCCTAAGCCCCGGTCCTGTCGATTTTGGTCAAAAATGAAAATTTCAAAAGTGCCCCAATTTCTGCTTTAAACTTTAGGTACTATCCCAAAATGTATCACTGAGGTGACAGAAGTTGATTTCGAAGCATCATTTTTGAACAGGAGCTTCTACCGTTTTGTGGCATATGAGAAATTCCCTAAGCCCCGGACCTGTCGATTTTGGTCAAAAATGAAAATTTCAAAAGTGCCCCAATTTCTGCTTTAAACTTTAGGTACTATCCCAAAATGTATCACTGAGGTGACAGAAGTTGATTTCGGAGCATCATTTTTGAACAGGAGCTTCAACCGTTTTGTGGCATATGAGAAATTCCCTAAGCCCCGGACCTGCCGATTTTGGTCAAAAATGAAAATTTCAAAAGTGCCCCAATTTCTGCTTTAAACTTTAGGTACTATCCCAAAATGTATCACTGAGGTGACAGAAGTTGATTTCGGAGCATCATTTTTGAACAGGAGCTTCAACCGTTTTGTGGCATATGAGAAATTCCCTAAGCCCCAGACCTGTCGATTTTGGTCAAAAATGAAAATTTCAAAAGTGCCCCAATTTCTGCTTTAAACTTTAGGTACTATCCCAAAATGTATCACTGAGGTGACAGAAGTTCATTTCGGAGCATCATTTTTTAAAAGGAGCTTCAACCGTTTTGTGGCATATGAGAAATTTCCTAAGCCCCGGACCTGTCGATTTTGGTCAAAAATGAAAATTTCAAAAGTGCCCCAGTTTCTGCTTTAAACTTTAGGTACTATCCCAAAATGTATCACTGAGATGACAGAAGTTGATTTCGGAGCATCATTTTTGAACAGGAGCTTCAACCGTTTTGTGGCATATGAGAAATTCCCTAAGCCCCGGACCTGTCGATTTTGGTCAAAAATGAAAATTTCAAAAGTGCCCAAATTTCTGCTTTAAACTTTAGGTACTATCCCAAAATGTATCACTGAGGTGACAGAAGTTGATTTCGGAGCATCATTTTTGAACAGGAGCTTCAACCGTTTTGTGGCATATGAGAAATTCCCTAAGCCCCGGACCTGTCGATTTTGGTCAAAAATGAAAATTTCAAAAGTGCCCCAATTTCTGCTTTAAACTTTAGGTACTATCCCAAAATGTATCACTGAGGTGACAGAAGTTAATTTCGGAGCATCATTTTTGAACAGGAGCTTCAACCGTTTTGTGGCATATGAGAAATTCCCTAAGCCCCGGACCTGTCGATTTTGGTCAAAAATGAACATTTCAAAAGTGCCCCAATTTCTGCTTTAAACTTTAGGTACTATCCCAAAATGTATCACTGAGGTGACAGAAGTTGATTTCGGAGCATCATTTTTGAACAGGAGCTTCAACCGTTTTGTGGCATATGAGAAATTCCCTAAGCCCCGGACCTGTCGATTTTGGTCAAAAATGAAAATTTCAAAAGTGCCCCAATTTCTGCTTTAAACTTTAGGTACTATCCCAAAATGTATCACTGAGGTGACAGAAGTTGATTTTGGAGCATCATTTTTTAAAAGGAGCTTCAACCGTTTTGTGGCATATGATAAATTCCCTAAGCCCCGGACCTGTCGATTTTGGTCAAAAATGAAAATTTCAAAAGTGCCCCAGTTTCTGCTTTAAACTTTAGGTACTATCCCAAAATGTATCACTGAGATGACAGAAGTTGATTTCGGAGCATCATTTTTGAACAGGAGCTTCAACCGTTTTGTGGCATATGAGAAATTCCCTAAGCCCCGGACCTGTCGATTTTGGTCAAAAATGAAAATTTCAAAAGTGCCCCAATTTCTGCTTTAAACTTTAGGTACTATCCCAAAATGTATCACTGAGGTGACAGAAGTTGATTTCGGAGCATCATTTTTGAACAGGAGCTTCAACCGTTTTGTGGCATATGAGAAATTCCCTAAGCCCCGGACCTGTCGATTTTGGTCAAAAATGAAAATTTCAAAAGTGCCCCAGTTTCTGCTTTAAACTTTAGGTACTATCCCAAAATGTATCACTGAGATGACAGAAGTTGATTTCGGAGCATCATTTTTGAACAGGAGCTTCAACCGTTTTGTGGCATATGAGAAATTCCCTAAGCCCCGGACCTGTCGATTTTGGTCAAAAATTAAAATTTCAAAAGTGCCCCAATTTCTGCTTTAAACTTTAGGTACTATCCCAAAATGTATCACTGAGGTGACAGAAGTTGATTTCGGAGCATCATTTTTGAACAGGAGCTTCAACCGTTTTGTGGCATATGAGAAATTCCCTAAGCCCTGGACCTGTCGATTTTGGTCAAAAATGAAAATTTCAAAAGTGCCCCAATTTCTGCTTTAAACTTTAGGTACTATCCCAAAATGTATCACTGAGGTGACAGAAGTTGATTTCGGAGCATCATTTTTGAACAGGAGCTTCAACCGTTTTGTGGCATATGAGAAATTCCCTAAGCCCCGGACCTGTCGATTTTGGTCAAAAATGAAAATTTCAAAAGTGCCCCAATTTCTGCTTTAAACTTTAGGTACTATCCCAAAATGTATCACTGAGGTGACAGAAGTTAATTTCGGAGCATCATTTTTGAACAGGAGCTTCTACCGTTTTGTGGCATATGAGAAATTCCCTAAGCACCGGACCTGTCGATTTTGGTCAAAAATGAAAATTTCAAAAGTGCCCCAATTTCTGCTTTAAACTTTAGGAACTATCCCAAAATGTATCACTGAGGTGACAGAAGTTGATTTCGGAGCATCATTTTTGAACAGGAGCTTCAACCGTTTTGTGGCATATGAGAAATTCCCTAAGCCCCGGAACTGTCGATTTTGGTCAAAAATGAAAATTTCAAAAGTGCCCCAGTTTCTGCTTTAAACTTTAGGTACTATCCCAAAATGTATCACTGAGGTGACAGAAGTTGATTTCGGAGCATCATTTTTGAACAGGAGCTTCAACCGTTTTGTGGCATATGAGAAATTCCCTAAGCCCCGGACCTGTCGATTTTGGTCAAAAATGAAAATTTCAAAAGTGCCCCAATTTCTGCTTTAAACTTTAGGTACTATCCCAAAATGTATCACTGAGGTGACAGAAGTTGATTTCGGAGCATCATTTTTGAACAGGAGCTTCTACCGTTTTGTGGCATATGAGAAATTCCCTAAGCCCCGGACTTGTCGATTTTGGTCAAAAATGAAAATTTCAAAAGTGCCCCAATTTCTGCTTTAAACTTTAGGTACTATCCCAAAATGTATCACTGAGGTGACAGAAGTTGATTTCGGAGCATCATTTTTGAACAGGAGCTTCTACCGTTTTGTGGCATATGAGAAATTCCCTAAGCACCGGACCTGTCGATTTTGGTCAAAAATGAAAATTTCAAAAGTGCCCCAATTTCTGCTTTAAACTTTAGGTACTATCCCAAAATGTATCACTGAGGTGACAGAAGTTGATTTCGGAGCATCATTTTTGAACAGGAGCTTCAACCGTTTTGTGGCATATGAGAAATTCCCTAAGCCCCGGACCTGTCGATTTTGGTCAAAAATGAAAATTTCAAAAGTGCCCCAATTTCTGCTTTAAACTTTAGGTGCTATCCCAAAATGTATCACTGAGGTGACAGAAGTTGATTTCGGAGCATCATTTTTGAACAGGAGCTTCTACCGTTTTGTGGCATATGAGAAATTCCCTAAGCCCCGGACCTGTCGATTTTGGTCAAAACTGAAAATTTCAAAAGTGCCCCAATTTCTGCTTTAAACTTTAGGTACTATCCCAAAATGTATCACTGAGGTGACAGAAGTTGATTTCGGAGCATCATTTTTGAACAGGAGCTTCTACCGTTTTGTGGCATATGAGAAATTCCCTAAGCCCCGGACCTGTCGATTTTGGTCAAAAATGAAAATTTCAAAAGTGCCCCAATTTCTGCTTTAAACTTTAGGTGCTATCCCAAAATGTATCACTGAGGTGACAGAAGTTGATTTCGGAGCATCATTTTTGAACAGGAGCTTCTACCGTTTTGTGGCATATGAGAAATTCCCTAAGCCCCGGACCTGTCGATTTTGTTCAAAAATGAAAATTTCAAAAGTGCCCCAATTTCTGCTTTAAACTTTAGGTACTATCCCAAAATGTATCACTGAGGTGACAGAAGTTGATTTCGGAGCATCATTTTTGAACAGGAGCTTCTACCGTTTTGTGGCATATGAGAAATTCCCTAAGCACCGGACCTGTCGATTTTGTTCAAAAATGAAAATTTCAAAAGTGCCCCAATTTCTGTTTTAAACTTTAGGTACTATCCCAAAATGTATCACTGAGGTGACAGAAGTTGATTTCGGAGCATCATTTTTGAACAGGAGCTTCTACCGTTTTGTGGCATATGAGAAATTCCCTAAGCCCCGGACCTGTCGATTTTGGTCAAAAATGAAAATTTCAAAAGTGCCCCAATTTCTGCTTTAAACTTTAGGTACTATCCCAAAATGTATCACTGAGGTGACAGAAGTTGATTTCGGAGCATCATTTTTGAACAGGAGCTTCTACCGTTTTGTGGCATATGAGAAATTCCCTAAGCCCCGGACCTGTCGATTTTGGTCAAAAATGAAAATGTCAAAAGTGCCCCAATTTCTGCTTTAAACTTTAGGTGCTATCCCAAAATGTATCACTGAGGTGACAGAAGTTGATTTCGGAGCATCATTTTTGAACAGGAGCTTCTACCGTTTTGTGGCATATGAGAAATTCCCTAAGCCCCGGACCTGTCGATTTTGTTCAAAAATGAAAATTTCAAAAGTGCCCCAATTTCTGCTTTAAACTTTAGGTACTATCCCAAAATGTATCACTGAGGTGACAGAAGTTGATTTCGGAGCATCATTTTTGAACAGGAGCTTCTACCGTTTTGTGGCATATGAGAAATTCCCTAAGCACCGGACCTGTCGATTTTGGTCAAAAATGAAAATTTCAAAAGTGCCCCAATTTCTGCTTTAAACTTTAGGTACTATCCCAAAATGTATCACTGAGGTGACAGAAGTTGATTTCGGAGCATCATTTTTGAACAGGAGCTTCTACCGTTTTGTGGCATATGAGAAATTCCCTAAGCCCCGGACCTGTCGATTTTGGTCAAAAATGAAAATTTCAAAAGTGCCCCAATTTCTGCTTTAAACTTTAGGTACTATCCCAAAATGTATCACTGAGGTGACAGAAGTTGATTTCGGAGCATCATTTTTGAACAGGAGCTTCTACCGTTTTGTGGCATATGAGAAATTCCCTAAGCCCCGGACCTGTCGATTTTGGTCAAAAATGAAAATTTCAAAAGTGCCCCAATTTCTGCTTTAAACTTTAGGTGCTGTCCCAAAATGTATCACTGAGGTGACAGAAGTTGATTTCGGAGCATCATTTTTGAACAGGAGCTTCTACCGTTTTGTGGCATATGAGAAATTCCCTAAGCCCCGGACCTGTCGATTTTGTTCAAAAATGAAAATTTCAAAAGTGCCCCAATTTCTGCTTTAAACTTTAGGTACTATCCCAAAATGTATCACTGAGGTGACAGAAGTTGATTTCGGAGCATCATTTTTGAACAGGAGCTTCTACCGTTTTGTGGCATATGAGAAATTCCCTAAGCCCCGGACCTGTCGATTTTGGTCAAAAATGAAAATTTCAAAAGTGCCCCAATTTCTGCTTTAAACTTTAGGTACTATCCCAAAATGTATCACTGAGGTGACAGAAGTTGATTTCGGAGCATCATTTTTGAACAGGAGCTTCTACCGTTTTGTGGCATATGAGAAATTCCCTAAGCCCCGGACCTGTCGATTTTGGTCAAAAATGAAAATTTCAAAAGTGCCCCAATTTCTGCTTTAAACTTTAGGTACTATCCCAAAATGTATCACTGAGGTGACAGAAGTTGATTTCGGAGCATCATTTTTGAACAGGAGCTTCTACCGTTTTGTGGCATATGAGAAATTCCCTAAGCCCCGGACCTGTCGATTTTGGTCAAAAATGAAAATTTCAAAAGTGCCCCAATTTCTGCTTTAAACTTTAGGTACTATCCCAAAATGTATCACTGAGGTGACAGAAGTTGATTTCGGAGCATCATTTTTGAACAGGAGCTTCTACCGTTTTGTGGCATATGAGAAATTCCCTAAGCCCCGGACCTGTCGATTTTGGTCAAAAATGAAAATTTCAAAAGTGCCCCAATTTCTGCTTTAAACTTTAGGTGCTATCCCAAAATGTATCACTGAGGTGACAGAAGTTGATTTCGGAGCATCATTTTTGAACAGGAGCTTCTACCGTTTTGTGGCATATGAGAAATTCCCTAAGCACCGGACCTGTCGATTTTGGTCAAAAATGAAAATTTCAAAAGTGCCCCAATTTCTGCTTTAAACTTTAGGTACTATCCCAAAATGTATCACTGAGGTGACAGAAGTTGATTTCGGAGCATCATTTTTGAACAGGAGCTTCTACCGTTTTGTGGCATATGAGAAATTCCCTAAGCCCCGGACCTGTCGATTTTGGTCAAAAATGAAAATTTCAAAAGTGCCCCAATTTCTGCTTTAAACTTTAGGTGCTATCCCAAAATGTATCACTGAGGTGACAGAAGTTGATTTCGGAGCATCATTTTTGAACAGGAGCTTCTACCGTTTTGTGGCATATGAGAAATTCCCTAAGCCCCGGACCTGTCGATTTTGTTCAAAAATGAAAATTTCAAAAGTGCCTTAATTTCTGCTTTAAACTTTAGGTACTATCCCAAAATGTATCACTGAGGTGACAGAAGTTGATTTCGGAGCATCATTTTTGAACAGGAGCTTCAACCGTTTTGTGGCATATGAGAAATTCCCTAAGCCCCGGACCTGTCGATTTTGGTCAAAAATGAAAATTTCAAAAGTGCCCCAATTTCTGCTTTAAACTTTAGGTACTATCCCAAAATGTATCACTGAGGTGACAGAAGTTGATTTCGGAGCATCATTTTTGAACAGGAGCTTCAACCGTTTTGTGGCATATGAGAAATTCCCTAAGCCCCGGACCTGTCGATTTTGGTCAAAAATGAAAATTTCAAAAGTGCCCCAATTTCTGCTTTAAACTTTAGGTACTATCCCAAAATGTATCACTGAGGTGACAGAAGTTGATTTCGGAGCATCATTTTTGAACAGGAGCTTCAACCGTTTTGTGGCATATGAGAAATTCCCTAAGCCCCGGACCTGCCGATTTTGGTCAAAAATGAAAATTTCAAAAGTGCCCCAATTTCTGCTTTAAACTTTAGGTACTATCCCAAAATGTATCACTGAGGTGACAGAAGTTGATTTCGGAGCATCATTTTTGA